>NC_035445.2:126967291-127192111 GCF_002127325.2 Helianthus annuus
ACCTATCTGACTTTCAACTCAGTCCATACTTAAGGTTTGCATTGGGGTTAATTTCCACTAAGAAATGGTCTGTTTCGGATAGATCAAACAAATGTTCTCGTCAAAACTGGCACCTTTCGCACAACAGAGCATCCATCTCGCGCGAAAGGCATCCTTCTCGCGCGAAAGACATCCCTCTTGCGTGAAAGGGGACTCTTATACAAGTTTCGTTTTTATTACTTTTCTCTCCGATGTCAGTTCATCAAGGTTAAACACCAAACAGTTTGCTAGTCACAAAGGAAGTTAACCCCGTCGAGCCTCTGACACTTAGTTCACTCTTTCTAAGTCGTGTTGGCACACCTGGATTGTCCTTACCTGACTGTTTGGCTAACTTTACTTTATGTTTTCATTTTAATAACAATTACAGTTTCTATGTTTAGTAAAAACAGTTTACAATTTAATCGTTACATACAAATCCACATTTAAACAGTCCTGCCGCTCGAAGGGATCTCTTTCGCTCGAGAGGACCCCTTTCTCATGAAAGGGTCTATTAGTTATTTATTTTAAAGTCTGGTCCAAACCCTTTCACATGAGAACACTCACACCTCTATTTACCCATTTCAGGGTGACTTCCGTGTACCAACTCTTGCCTAATCAACTCTCAGTTTTCATGGAAATCTACCCAAAACTATGAGTATACTCGATCCTTTTTTCCCATTTTAATCACTTTGGGTGCAACATGTACATATATACAAAAACACGCAACACTATTAAACATGTTTATCAAATCACACTCTATCCACTACTAAGCATGAGACTTGATATACTTGTTAATCTCATATGCTATGTTTATATGTGTCTATATGCTCATTAACTTTGCAAGCCTACCTTAAAAATTATAGCACTGTAGGATTAACGCCACGCCCGTATTCTTGTGGTATTGTTAAGTAAACACCATTACACCCTCTTCAATTTGACGATGTTGGGTAATCACCATTGCATTAAACTCTGGTTTGGCATATAGCTTACACTAGTACAGCATGTTAGTAACATTGTATACATTTTATCACGTTTGATATGAGCACCATTAAAACATTTTCTTTATTATGCTATGTATTCAAACTTATCTTCTTGCCAACATAATTATTAATTATACTTTAATACATGTTGTAGATTGATAGGTGATGATCGAAGAAACATGTTTAGGGTGCACTTAGATACACACCTAAATCATAAATAATTAATCATGTTTCATGTTTGATACAATGTGTTGGATTATGTTTTGTTGAACAATGTATTCAATTTAATATTTATGAAATTTGGTTTAATTATAAATTGTCAAAATTAATGTTATGATGCAATGAGCAATCTCGTTTTCGTCTATTCGCCATCGGTTGGGGTGTGACATCACTAAACAACTAAATACCTAAAAAGTAGCGAAAAGTAAAATATTATGATTATTCGGGTTTTTATTGTTAATATTACAACTAAATAGCTAAAAAGTAGCGAAAAGTAAAATATATGTTATGCATTTGATTAAAGTTGTTGATATGGTAAAAGATCTTGTTCACAAGTATGATGATATATACTAACATAGCAAAATAAAGTTTGTTAGAATTTACTAAGTTTTACAACAAAGTTAATTAAATAATTTTTATTAAGAATATATAAGGGTAGCTTTTAAGTCATTTATAAAATGTTTATTAGTTTGCATTTCAATACATCATTAATTTTTATTATATTTTTTTAGAATACAATATATTTAATAAAATGTTTATTTATTAGATAGGTCTTGACTTTCTTTGAATTAAATAGAGTGTTTCAAATATTTAATAAAATGTTTATTTAATAAATATATACAACTCATTATTCTCATGATATTATGTGTACACACATTTTATCAATTTAGTTGTATTACTTTATCAATTTTATTGCAATTAAGAATACCTATAATTATTAATTTATATATATCAATTCTTTGGCTTTTGTGTGAGGAGGGGAACTTTAGGAAATAAATAAGAGAAAAGAGAAATTTGTTAATAAACATTTCATGTACCATCTTAAAATAGGTGTAAATTACTTTTGTGCTGACCCTTACTCCGTTGAAATGAAAATTGAGTTTACTAAACAACTAAATACCTGAAAAGTGGCGAAAAATAAAATATTATGATTAGTTGGGTTTACCATTTGGGCAAGGTGCCCATAAAACTTTACCATTTTAACATTGTATACATTTTATCACGTTTGATATGAGCACCATTAAAACATTTTCTTTATTATGCTATGTATTCAAACTTGTATTCTTGCCAACATAAGTATTAATTATATTTTAATACATGTTGTAGATTGATAGGTGATGATCGAAGAAACATGTTTAGGGTGGACTTAGATACACACCTAAATCATAAATAATTAATCATGTTTCATTTTTGATACAATGTGTTGGATTATGTTTTGTTGAACAATGTATTCAATTTAACATTTATGAAATTTGGTTTAATTATAAATGGTCAAAATTAATGTTATGATGCAATGAGCAATCTCGTTTTCGTCTATTTGCCATCTGTTGGGGTGTGACATCACTAAACAACTAAATACCTAAAAAGTAGCGAAAAGTAAAATATTATGATTATTCGGGTTTTTTATTGTTAATATTACAACTAAATACCTAAAAAGTAGCGAAAAGTAAAATATATGTTATGCATTTGATTAAAGTTGTTGATATGGTAAAAGATCTTGTTCACAAGTATGATGATATATACTAACATAGCAAAATAAAGTTTGTTAGAATTTACTAAGTTTTACAATATAGTTAATTAAATAATTTTTATTAAGAATATATAAGGGTAGCTTTTAAGTCATTTATAAAATGTTTATTAGTTTGCATTTCAATACATGATTAATTTTTATTATATTTTTTTTAGAATACAATATATTTAATAAAATGTTTATTTATTAGATAGGTCTTGACTTTCTTTGAATTAATTAGAGTGTTTCAAATATTTAATAAAATGTTTATTTAATAAATATATACAACTCATTATTCTCATGATATTATGTGTACACACATTTTATCAATTTAGTTGTATTACTTTATCAATTTTATTGCAATTAAGAATACCTATAATTATTAATTTATATATATCAATTCTTTGGCTTTTGTGTGAGGAGGGGAACTTTAGGAAATAAATAAGAGAAAAGAGAAATTTGTTAATAAAACATTTCATGTACCATCTTAAAATACGTGTAAATTACTTTTGTGCTGATCCTTACTCCGTTGAAATGAAAATTGAGTTCACTAAACAACTAAATACCTGAAAAGTGGCGAAAAATAAAATATTATGATTAGTTGGGTTTTTATTTCTGATCCTCTGTTTTTAAAAATTAACATTATTATTAATAATTTGTGTTAGTTTTTAATATCAGTTTGGCTGTTAAGAAAAATAATAATATTATAGATGCGATTGTCTACTGTTGACTTTGTTTTGATTTATAAATGGTTTGGTTTATAGAATTATAGATTCGATTACAAATTTCTCATTTTTAGGTTTCATTTGATCAGTAATTTTGCATATAAAATTTGTACAGATGGTATCAATTTATAAAAACAAACAGTCTTATATTTTCAGCGTGAAGAGCTTCAGAACACATCTTCAGTTGCAGACATGAAAACAGATGAAATCAGCTTGCAGACAATTTATGTCTGCAAAAACAAACAACACCTAAGTTGATGTAATAACACATTCGATTGTCATAGTAAAGTATTGATGTCATATCCGATATTGGCCGTCATGTACCATCTTAAAATGCGTGTAAATTACTTTTGTGCTGATCCTTACTCTGTTGAAATGAAAATTGAGTTCACTAAACAACTAAATACCTGAAAAGTGGCGAAAAATAAAATATTATGATTAGTTGGGTTTTTATTATTAATATAACAATTATTCTAGTCTTTACATGTTATGCGCTTGATTAAAGTTGTTGATATGGTAAAAGGTCTTGTTCATAAGTATGATGATATTTACTGACGTAGCAAAATAAAGTTTATTAGAATTAATAACTTTTATAATATAGTTAATTATAAAATATTTATTAAGAATATATATGGGTAGCTTTTAAGTCAATTACAAAAATGTTTATCTATTAAATACATCTTGACTTCCTTTTAATTAAATAGAGTGTTATAAATATTTAATAAAATGTTTATTTATTAAATATAGAGCTTAGTATCTCATGATATTATGATATTATGTGTACACTTATTTTATCAACTAAATGGTATTAATTTATCAATTTAATCGCATTGAAGAATACCTATAATAATTAATTTATATATATCAATTTTTTGGCTTTTGTGTAAAGAGGGCACTTTAGAAAATAATTTAGAGCAAAGAGAAATTTGTGAATGAAACTTTTCACATGCCATCTTATTATGTGTGTAAATTACTTTTGTGCCAATCCTTGCTCCTTAATAAAGTATAGTGAAAGTTTAGTTCACTAAAGAGCTAAATGTCGAAAAAGTGGCAAAAAAGTAATATATTGTGATTATTTGGGTTTTTTATTGATAACATAACTATTACCCTTGTTTTTATATATTATTCACTTGATTAAAGTTGTTGAAATGGTAAAAACGTCTTGTTCGAAAATGTGATGATATATACTAATGTAGCAAAATAAAGTTTATTAAAACCTAATAACTTTTATAATATAGTTAATTACAAAATATATACTAAGAATATATATGGGTAGCTTTTAATCCATTTACAAAATGTTTATTAGTTTGCATTTCAATTCATCATTAATATTTTATTACTTTTTATAGAATACAATATATTTAATAAAATGTTTATTTATTAGTTATGTCTTGACTTCCTCTGAATTAAATACACTGTTTTAAATATTTAATAAAATGTTTATTTAATAAATATATAGAGCTTATTATTTATCTGATGATATTTATATATTTAATTGTTTTAATTTATCACTTTAATTGCATTTAAGAATACCTATAATTATTAATTTATATATAATAAATCTTTGGTTTTTGTGTGAGGAGGGGCACTTTAGAAAATTATTTAGGGTAAAGAGAAATTTGTGAATAAAATATTTCAAATGCCATCTTAAAATGTGTGTAAATTACTTTTTTGCTCAACCTTCCTCGGTTGTAATGAAAGTTGAGTTCACTAACCAACTAAATACCTCAAAAGTGGCGAAAAGTAAAATATTATGATTATTTTGGTTTTTAATTGCTAATATTACTATTACTCTAGTTTTATATGTTATACACTTGATTAAAGTTGTTGATATGATAAAAGGTCTTGTTCACAAGAATGATGATATATACTAACATAGCAAAATAAAGTTTATTAGAATTTACTAACTTTTAAGTCATTTACAAAATGTTTATTAGTTTGCATTTCAATTCATCATTAGTTTTTATTAGATTGTTTTAGAATACATCTTACTTTCTTTGCATTTTAATTCATCATTAGTTTAATAAAATATTTATTTATTATATACGTCTTACTTTCTTTGAATTAAATAAAGTGTTTTAAATATTTCATAAAATGTTTATTTAATAAATATATAGAGCTCATTATTCTCATGATATTTTACGTACACATATTTTATCAATTTAATTGTATTAATTTATCAATTTTATTGTATTAATTTTTCAATTTCATTAAAGAATACCTATAATTATTAATTTATATATATCAATTCTTTGGCTTTATGTGAGGAGGGGAACTTTAGGAAATAAATTAGAGCAAAGAGAAATTTGTGAATAAAATCTTTCACGTGCCATCTTAAATGTGACATCTGTGTCTCTATGACTATCATACAAATGCAAATCCAATGAAATCTTGTGTTTCATTCTTGGGATTTGTAGAATTACATGTGACTTTTGCACATATCAATCCTAGTTCAATTTCAAGCTTTAAATCGCTTTGTTGAAAGTTATACGCAAATTGATGCGTAAACGTAATCAGTTTAATGCAGCAAACACTCCAGAATAGTGATATAGGCTTAACATACCTTAATAACCTTTACATAACTTAGAAATAAGTTTTTGAAGGTTTGGTGTGTCGAAAACAAGTTTATTCGATCGCAGGGACTAATTTCGACAAACTGCGAAAGTATGTCGATTCGTATAGTAACGAACATTCTAGAACTTGATCATAAGCTAAACATACCCTAAATATCCTTTGCATAGCTTAGAAATAGGCTTTGAGGGGTTCGGTATGCGAAAATATGCTTATTTGATCAATAGGGACTAAAAGCATCAAAATGTACATAAGTTTGCATTTACGTGCATATCTTACGTTCTGAACATATCCAGACATCCAAAAATTTTTTAATCATTAAAATATTTTATTTTAGTGATTGGAATGCAAAAATACCATTCGTCGCATAATTTGGATCGTTTCCGCGACCGTTCGTGTTTCATCGTAATTAACCAAATATCGTGACCGTATGACTAAACGAACTGACATCCGAGATGTTTTCAAGCATATTTTATGTTCCCTATGCTTTAACTTCATTGTAAAGCCTTGAAATGGGGTTAACAGGGCTTAAAATCACAAAAATCCAAGTTTATAGCATTCAGGGACCAAAATTGACAATCTGCCAAACTTCTTTGGTGGGCCGCGACAGATTCAGTGGAGGGCTACGCGGGGCGCGACCGACTGCCAGTCTAGAAACATTGAATCTGCATTGTGCAGCTGATTTCAGGTAATTTTTACATAGTTTTTG
This sequence comes from Helianthus annuus, assembly GCF_002127325.2. Taxonomy (NCBI): domain Eukaryota; kingdom Viridiplantae; phylum Streptophyta; class Magnoliopsida; order Asterales; family Asteraceae; genus Helianthus; species Helianthus annuus. The sequence goes on from NC_035445.2 coordinate 126,974,024, forward strand.
GAAACAATGAGCTTGTTTTTGAGTTCCCATTGTATTCTAATCTATGGGCACAAGTGTATGGCTTAGATCATGTCTTGAATTACTCAAAAACACTTGTAAAGATCTTGATGGGTCATGTCTTCCTATAAATACCCATCTTGTTCATTCTCATTCCTCAGACATTTGATCTAAACCTGCTCTAAGTTGAAGCTAAGCCTTGATACCTGAGTGTTTTAGTTCAAATCTTCCTAGCTTGGACCCTTTGTATGCTTCTTTCATGCTTATTTATGCTTTTCAAGCATGAAAGTCAAACAATGTTTGTGATACCCCAGGAAAATCAGGAAACCAACGCAACTTAACTAGCTTCCTTAGTAAACACGTGCTAAATTTCGGGACGAAATTTTCTTAACAGGGGGAGAATGTGACAACCCTCAAAATTTCATGTATTCCGTACAACTTATTAGTGACAATTGAAGTGCTGAATCATTTAACTGCTTTCTGAATATCTGTGTTATACTTACATGTGCTTGGTAACATACTAGTCATGTGCAGAAAAGTCATTAAATAGTCCTGTGTGTTTTCCTAAGTGTTAGAAATTAAAAGTGTTACAAAAACATATATAAAAGACGCTTTACGGATTATTTAAGCACTTTAACGGAACAACACCGAACCGAACAACCGGACTTTACCCGGGACATAAAAATATTGCCAAATACATAGTTTTTGTTTTTCTAAGCTAGTTAGGGTCCCCGAACACCCTAACACTCTTTATATTAGTTAACACACTAATAACCCAACTAAACACCTTTAGAATCCAACTAAATGGTAACTAGTATCATAACCACCCAACCCATACCCCCCCCCCCCATGTTGACGGTCACAAGGGGGTGACCCACCCCTTGTCCCTCCTTGATTATTATAATCACATATGTTGGAAGACATGGAACATTATGTATGTTGGACAATAAGGAATTTGGGTTATAAATATACATGCTAGTATTTCATTCTCTTCCATCTAAACACTCCAACTTCAAAGCTCTTTTTCTCTCCCTCCATAACCACCTACGGCCGCCACCCTTCCACCACACCACCACCACTTTCAAACCTTGTTCAACCATTTCCCATACACAAAGGTGCAAGGAGTACTACAAACAAGCCCGGTGATCTCGGAAGTTCAAGAACCACTCTAGTGTTCTTTTATCCACCACTTTTATGCCTTGTTTCTTCCCTAGCCTTGTGCTAGTAGTAAGTGTTCTAAATCATCATCTTGTTCTTGTTTTTGATGGTTAATAGATGATTAAATGTTGAAATGTTAAAGAACACCCATGAACATAAACTAAAGTCTTGAACATATGGAATAAAAGATGGATAAAGAGAAGTTATGTGTGTAAATCTTGTAGATCTTGCATAGTTGTGATTGTTTGATGTTGTTTGTTAATAGAAACAAGATGAATCATCATCTAGACATATTAGTTCATGTTTAAGAGCATGAACTAGTAGGATGTAAAAGTTAGAAAGATAAAAGATGATGTATTCATCCAATTATAAGTCTTGAACTTAAGTAAACATAAATTTTATTGTAAAATGAAGTTGTAAACTTGTAGATCTAAAGATCTACAAGTGGTTTTTTCGGAAGAACCAAGAGAAAAATACTAGTTTTGTCATAACCCGGATTTTGTATGAAAGAAGCACATTTATAGTAACTAAACAAGTGTGTAAACACTTGTGTAACAAGGAAATTTCATAAAGAAATATTTTTGTGAATCTTGACAAGAAGTTGTGAAACTCCAAGTTCTTTAAAAATAAAATTTTCAAGAAACTAAACTTATTTTTAAAGGTAACAAGACCCACTAAACATATTAGTAATTTACTACATATTTTTACAAAACTTCCAAGTTCATGAGTTTGTAATTTAGTCTCATTTTGACAAGATTAGTTATTAAATATTGTATATGTTGTTGGTTGGTAAATTGATTGAATTATTTTTACAAAAGAAAATGATATGCTAAAAGCATGGACACCTCCATTTACAGAGGAAAGGAAACTCTCGCGAAATTTTTCTAGAAATACGACACTTAGAAATATTTTTCTAACAAATGTCTACAAATATATTTTTAAAAGTTATTTTCCTAAATAAACTTCGCCATAATTTTTATTACAAAATACCAAGTGCCGGAGGTTGATTTTCGTAAATAAAATTTGGATAAATATATATATTTAGAATATATATCTTATACTAGAACACTTGTGTGGATACTTGTTTATTTGTGAGATAGTTATATTATATTAGAGTAAAATAATATAACTTGATAATATGTCTTGACATTTAAATAATGTGGGTTGTGGTAGAAACTAATGAGTAAATAAATAGTACGTAAGATACGTGTTATGCATGAGAAACTGATTGTTATGTGTACCTCATTAGGACGTGCTTGATTTCCTGATTTACTTGAGTAGTTAATCTAACCGAGCAAACCAAGGTGAGTTCGCACACTTTCTAAGGCATGGGATTTCCCGGTGGTTGGGAATGGGTTAAAGAACTTAAAAATGGAAATCTACATATCCTCCTTGGGTAGGATATGTACGACCATCCTCCATAGGTAGGATGCCAATATTAATCCTGCGTATTCTCCTTGGGTAGAACTACGTACGTTCGTCCTCCTTGGGTAGGACAACAACCTTAAAACTTATTAGACAAAACTCTATCATGAAGTCCCTCAATTTATATCGACTTAACCGCCGAGGCCAATAGCGAGCGGGTCATTAGTTAATAGCGCTATTAGGTTTAACAAACCTCACACCATGCCAGTCGGACGGGCGTGTACTAATGGACTATGGAAAACTGTCAGTGATGATAGACACTGATATAGGGCACAACTTATTTGCGTTAGTAGTCGATATGGTACAGTCTAGTGGTTCACATGGGGAAGCCCCCACTAATCCTGGATATGGTTTGGGTAATAAAGAATGAACTGGTTAAACATGCTTTCATCTACGGGGTAACCCCCACGGCAATTACGCCAACGAAAGACAAACCTCTTTTTCAGAAACAACTTAAAACTAATCAACCAATCGTGAACTCACTCAACTTTGTTGTTGACTCGTTGTTACATTGCTTACAAGTCGTTAAATGCTTGGAGCTTGCACGAGGAAGGAGTCGTTGTGGGATACGGACTGTTATGTTCCGTGCTTAATATTTAAATCCTTATGAACTTATTAAACTTACACTTTGAACTTTAAACTTATAAACTAATGACTTATGTTTTTGGATTTACGTTTATGCTTCCGCTGATTAAACTAAACTTAGTTTACTAGCTTTGGTCACCAATCGTATTGTGGTTGATTGTATTTACTTAATTACGTTGTTCAATATGATTGGTGGGTCGATCCTGGTCATGTCACGCCTCCAAGCGGTGACGCTCCGCATGCTGGATTTTGGGGGTGTGACAGATTGGTATCAGAGCCATTGGTTATAGTGAACTTGGTTTTAAAAAAGGAAAAGTTTTTTGATAAAACCAGACTATAACCTGTACAGTGCTCAACGATCCACAACGACGCTTCGCTCCACATGCAAGACTCGACACAATAGGTGGTATGATCTATGTTATATTGTCGGTTAGATAGTTTACACTGTGCATTAGTTAACGTGATAATTGCTATTTGAACCTTGTGTGCTTACTCTCTCCTGTCGTCCCACACTTACGCACTTTCGCGACACTTTTCTCACTTACGTTGCTTCGTTGTGAAGACCATGAACGGACGCGGTGGACGTATTAACCTAACTCAAGCCCAGCTGACGGCTTTGATCAATGAACGAGTTGCTGAGGCACTCGCAGCTGTTCCTGCAGGAGGTATAACCTGCCATATCAACCCATCTTAGGACGTTTAGATCCTACCTTCGCAAACTAACCCTCATGCTTAACCTTGTCTTTTATTCTCGCACCACAGGTCAACATGCTCAGCCTCCTGTGTGTACATTCAAAACCTTCATGGATTGCCGACCTAGCACTTTCAGCGGCACAGAAGGAGCGGTAGGCCTTCTTCACTGGTTTGAGAAGCTCAAGTCTGTTTTCGAGATGTGTGAAAGTCCTGAAGATCGTAGGGTGAAATATGCTACTGGAACACTCGAAGGTGCTGCGTTAACCTGGTGGAAGGCACAGGTTCAACTGCTTGAGTTGGCGGTTGCTAATGCCACCCCGTGGAACAGTTTCAAAGAACTAATCAAAGAAGAGTACTGCAGTCGTGACGACATCCACAAGTTGGAGGTGGAATTTTTCAATTTGAAGATGACGGGGTCTGAGATCGAGGCATACACGAAGAGGTCAAATGAGCTAGCCATCCTCTGTCCCACTATGGTGGATCCTCCTGTCAAGCGTATCGAACTGTACCTTAAGGGCTTGGTGCCAGAAATTCAGAGCCACGTAACCGCAGCTAATCTTGGCACCATTCAGCAAGTCGTCAAGTTGGCTCATCGTCTCACCGATCAGGCAGTTGAGCAGAACAGGTTGCCCAAGCGTATTAGCGCTACTACTTCTGATGCTCCCAACGATAATAAGCGCAAGTGGGATGGAAATTTGGGCAAGGGTTCTGCTTTGGCTCAATCCCAGCAGCGAAAGACAGATGAGTGCAGGAGCCCCAGTCAGCAGTCTTCTGGGAATCAAAGTCAAGGTGGGTACAAGGGAAATCACCCTAAGTGCAATCGATGTAATTTGCACCATAGCGGGCAGTGCAACAAGGGTCGCTGTCAGAGATGTCACAAGCTGGGTCATGAAGCCAAAGATTGCAGGAGCCCACGTCCTGCGAATCAGAATCGCCAACAACAATAAGCTCCACAGAACCACCAGCAACAACATCAGCAGGGCAATAAAGGATGCTTTCACTGTGGCACTGAAGGCCACTTTAAGAGGAACTGCCCCCAGCTGAACCAAAATCAGAACAACAACCAAAGAAACGGAAACCATAATGGAAACAACAACGGAGGCAACAACGGAGGTAACAATAATGGCAATGGTGCCCAAGGTCGGGTGTTCGTGATTGGTCAGGGTGAAGCAAGGAACGATCCCAACGTTGTGATGGGTAAGTTTCTTCTGGATGATTTCTTTGTTACTGTTATATTTGATTCGGGTGCCGATACTAGCTACGTGTCCTTAAAAGTTAGTCAGATGCTTAAGCATACTCCAACACCTTTGAACACCAAGCACATCGTAGAGTTAGCAAACGGTAAAAGTTTAGAGGCTACACATGTAGTTAAGGGTTGCAAGCTTGTCCTTGCCGATCAGACCTTTTCTATCGACCTCTTTCCTATCGTTCTGGGTAGTTTTGACATTGTCATTGGGATGGATTGGTTATCTCAACACCAAGCGGAGATTATTTGCAAGGAGAAAATCGTCCGTATCCCTGGTTCTGATAAAGAACCCCTCGTGATTCATGGCGACAAGAGTTGTGCTGTTGTAGGCATCATCTCTTTCCTAAAGGCCCAGAAGTGTTTACGAAAGGGCCATACCGCTATCCTAGCCCTCGTTTCGGATGCATCCTTAGAAGAAAAGAAGACAGAAGACATTCCTATTGTGCGTGACTTTCCCGAGGTATTTCCTGAGGAATTACCTGGTCTTCCGCCTCATCGCCAAGTTGAATTTCAAATCGAGCTAGCTCCTGGAGCAGCGCCCATAGCTCGAGCACCCTATTGTCTAGCTCCATTAAAACTTGAAGAACTATCCACACAACTACAAGAACTCTTGGAAAAGGGTTTCATAAGTCCTAGCTCTTCGCCTTGGGGAGCTCCGGTGTTATTCGTGAAGAAGAAGGACGGTACTTTCAGAATGTGTATTGACTACCGTGAACTCAACAAGGTGACCGTGAAGAATCGTTATCCTCTTCCACGCATTGATGACTTATTCGACTAGTTGCAAGGGTAGAGTTTCTATTCTAAGATTGACCTAAGGTCAGGCTACCATCAGCTGAGAGTCCGAGAGGAGGACGTCTCCAAGACAGCATTCAGAACTTGTTACAGCCATTACGAGTTTCTGGTTATGCCTTTCGGATTAACGAATGCACCAGCGGTCTTCATGGATCTCATGAACCGAGTGTGCAAGCCTTACCTGGATAAGTTTGTCATAGTGTTCATCGACGACATCCTGATTTATTCTAAGAGTCAGGAGGAACACGAGCAACATCTGAGGCTTATTCTGGAACTTCTTCGAAAAGAGCAGTTGTATGCCAAGTTTTCGAAATGTGACTTCTGGCTTCACGAAGTCCTTTTTCTAGGCCATGTGGTAAACAAGGATGGGATTCATGTAGATCCATCCAAGGTTGACTCGATCAAGAACTGGCCTACACCCCGCACAACAACAGAAATCCGCCAATTCTTGGGTTTGGCCGAATATTACAGAAGGTTTATCAAATATTTCTCCATGATTGCGCAACCTCTCCCCTCGCTGACTCAGAAGGGTGTCACCTATCGTTGGGGTGATGCACAGGAGTCCGCATTTCAGCACCTGAAAGATAGACTTTGTAGCGCGCCTATCCTCTCATTGCCCGAAGGCACAGATGATTTTGTGGTTTATTGCGACGCTTCCATCCAAGGACTTGGTTGTGTGTTGATGCAACGTGACAAGGTCATTGCTTACGCACCACGCTAACTTAAGGTTCACGAAAGGAACTACACTACTCACGACCTGGAATTGGGAGCAGTTGTTTTCGCGCTTAAGATATGGAGACATTACCTGTACGACACCAAGTGCACTATTTACACCGATCACAGGAGTCTCGAGCATATCTTCAAGCAAAAGGAATTGAACATGCGATAACGCCGATGGGTCGAACTTTTGAACGATTATGAATGCGCTATCAAGTACCACCCGGGCAACGCCAATGTTCTGGCCGACGCCCTCAGTCGAAAGGATACTATACACAAGCGTGTATGTGCATTACAGCTTACCATCCAATCTAACCTTCCCGCTCAGATTCGTGATGCTCAGGTTGAAGCATTGAAAGCAGAAAACATCAGGGCTGATTCCTTACGAGGATCGAGGCAACGACTAGAACAAAAGGAAAACGGCGCCAACTATGTTAACGGGCGCATCTGGGTTCCACTGTATGGAGACTACGCGAGCTTGTGATGGATGAAGCACAGAAGTCTCGTTATTCAGTACATCCTGGTTCGGATAAGATGTACCATGATCTCAAGACTACATACTGGTGGCCTGGTATGAAAGCCAGCATAGCAACCTACGTTAGTAAATGCTTGACTTGTGCTAGGGTCAAGGTCGAATACCAGAAACCATCAGGCCCACTTCAACAACCAGACATACCTAAATAGAAATGGGAGCAAATTTCCATGGATTTCGTTACTGGCCTGCCCAGATCTCAACGCGGTAATGATACCATTTGGGTGATCGTGGATCGGCTGACCAAGTCTGCACATTTTCTGGCCATCAAGGAAACGGATAAGTTTTCTACTCTAGCAGACATCTACCTAAAAGAAGTGGTATCAAGGCACGGAGTGCCAACCTCTATCATTTCTGATCGTGACGCGCGTTTTACCTCTGAACTGTGGTAAGCTATGCACAAGTCTTTCGGCTCACGTTTAGATATGAGCACCGCTTATCACCCACAGACGGATGGGCAATCTGAACGCACCATCCAAACCCTCGAGGACATGCTTAGGGCATGCGTAATCGACTTTGGTAACGGCTGGGAAAAAGCATCTCCCGCTAGTGGAATTTTCATACAACAACAGTTACCAAACCAGCATCCAGGCCGCTCTGTTCGAGGCATTGTATGGACGGAAGTGCCGATCACCTCTCTGTTGGGCAGAAGTTGGTGATAGTCAAATCACTGGTCCAGGACTTGTAGTAGATACAACCGAGAAGATTGCTCTGATACGACAACGAATGGCGGCAGCTCGTGACCGTCCGAAAAGCTATGCCGATAAGCGAAGAAAGCCACTCGAGTTCCAGGTTGGGGATCGAGTGCTACTCAAAGTCTCACCTTGGAAAGGTGTAGTTCATTTTGGCAAACGAGGCAAACTCAATGCGCGATACGTTGGACCCTTTGAAATCATGGAGAAGATTGGCAAGGTGGCCTACAGGCTGAATCTACCTGAAGAACTCTGCGGAGTTCACAACGTTTTCCATGTATCGAATTTGAAGAAGTGTCTGTCAGATGAGACCCGCATTGTTCCTCTCAAGGAGCTCACTATCGACGACCAGCTGCGATTCGTCGAAGAACCAGTAGAGATTACAGATCGGGATGTTAAAATTCTTAAGCGCACCAGGATACCTCTTGTCCGAGTTTGTTGGGATTCCCGTCGTGGCCCAGAGTATACCTGGGAACAAGAAGACCAAATGAAACTCAAGTATCCCCAGTTGTTTAAGAAAAGCGCAACCACTAATGAGACTGAAGCTACTGCAGAATTTCAGGACGAAATTCCAAACCAACAGGGGGATGATGTGACACCCCAGGAAAATCAGGAAACCAACGCAACTTAACTGGCTTCCTCAGTAACCACGTGCTAAATTTCAGGACGAAATTTTCTTAACAGGGGGAGAATGTGACAACCCTCAAAATTTCATGTATTCCGTACAACTTATTAGTGACAATTGAAGTGCTGAATCATTTAACTGCTTTCTGAATATCTGTGTTATACTTACATGTGCTTGGTAACATACTAGTCGTGTGCAGAAAAGTCATTAAATAGTCCTGTGTGTTTTCCTAAGTGTTAGAAATTAAAAGTGTTACAAAAACATATATAAAAGACGCTTTACGGATTAATTAAGCACTTTAACGGAACAACACCGAACCAAACAACTAGACTTTACCCAGGATATAAAAATATTGCCAAATACATAGTTTTTGTTTTTCTGAGCTAGTTAGCATCCCCGAACACCCTAACACTCTTTATATTAGTTAACACACTAATAACCCAACTAAACACCTTTAGAATCCAACTAAATGGTAACTAGTATCATCACCACCCAACCCATACCCCCCCCTGATGGTCACAAGGGGGTGACCCACCCCTTGTCCCTCCTTGATTATTATAATCACATATGTTGGAAGACATGGAACATTATGTATGTTGGACAATAAGGAATTTGGGTTATAAATATACATGCTAGTCTTTCATTCTCTTTCATCTAAACACTCCAACTTCAAAGCTCTTCTTCTCTCCCTCCATAACCACCTACGGCCGCCACCCTTCCACCACACCACCACCACTCAAACCTTGTTCAACTTCAAGAACCACTCTAGTTTTCTTTTATCCACCACTTTTATGCCTTGTTTCTTCCCTAGCCTTGTGCTAGTAGTAAGTGTTCTAAATCATCATCTTGTTCTTGTTTTTGGTGGTTAATAGATGATTAAATGTTGAAATGTTAAAGAACACCCATGAACATAAACTAAAGTCTTGAACATATATAAAAGATGGATAAAGAGAAGTTATGTGTGTAAATCTTGTAGATCTTGCATAGTTGTGATTGTTTGATGTTGTTTGTTAATAGAAACAAGATGAATCATCATCTAGACATACTAGTTCATGTTTAAGAGCATGAACTAGTAGGATGTAAAAGTTGGAAAGATAAAAGATGATGTATTAATCCATTTATAAGTCTTGAACTTGAGTAAACATAAATTTTATTGTAAAATGAAGTTGTAAACTTGTAGATCTAAAGATCTACAAGTGGTTTTTTCGGAAGAACCAAGTGAAAAATACTAGTTTTCTCATAACCCGGATCTTGTATGAAAGAAGCACATTTATAGTAACTAAACAAGTGTGTAAACACTTGTGTAACAAGGAAATTTCATAAAGAAATATTTTTGTGAATCTTGACAAGAAGTTGTGAAACTCCAAGTTCTTTAAAAATAAAGTTTTCAAGAAACTAAACTTATTTTTAAAGGTAACAAGACCCACTAAACATATTAGTAATTTACTACATATTTTTACAAAACTTCCAAGTTCATGAGTTTGTAATTTAGTCTCATTTTGACAAGATTAGTGATTAAATATTGTATATGTTGTTGGTTGGTAAATTGATTGAATTATTTTTACAAAAGAAAATGATATGCTAAAAGCATGGACTCCTCCATTTACAGAGGAAAAGGAAACTCTGGCGAAACTTTTCTAGAAATACGACATTTAGAAATATTTTCTAACAAATGTGTACAAATATTTTTTTAAAGGTTATTTTCCTAAATAAACTTCGCCATGATTTTTATTACAAAATACCAAGTGCCGGAGGTTGATTTTCGTAAATAAAATTTGGATAAATATATATATTTAGAATATATATCTTATACTAGAACACTTGTGTGGATACTTGTTTATTTGTGAGATAGTTATATTATATTAGAGTAAAATAATATAACTTGATAATATGTTTTGATATTTAAATAATGTGGGTTGTGGTAGAAAGTAATGAGTAAATAAACAGTATGTAAGATACGTGTTATGCATGAGAAACTGATTGTTATGTGTACCTCATTAGGACATGCTTGATTTCCTGATTTACTTGAGTAATTAATCTAACCGAGCAAACCAAGGTGAGTTCGCACACTTTCTAAGGCATGGGATTTCCCGGTGGTTGGGAATGGGTTAAAGAACTTAAAAATGGAAATCTACATATCCTCCTTGGGTAGGATATGTACGGCCATCCTCCATAGGTAGGATGCCAACATTACTCCTACGTATTCTCCTTGGGTAGAACTACGTACGTTCGTCCTCCTTGGGTAGGACAACAACCTTAAAACTTACTAGACAAATCTCTATCATGAAGTCCCTCAATTTATATCGACTTAATCGCTGAGGCCAATGGCGAGCGGGTCATTAGTTAATAGCGCTATTAGGTTTAACAAACCTCACACCGTGCCAGTCGGACTGGCGTGTACTAATGGACTAGGGCAAACTGTCAGTGATGATAGACACTGATATAGGGCATAACTTATTTGCGTTAGTAGTCGATATGGTACAGTCTAGTGGTTCACATGGGGAAGCCCCCACTGATCCTGGATATGGTTTGGGTAATAAACAATGAACTGGTTAAACATGCTTTCATCTACGAGGTAACCCCCACGGAAATTACGCCAACGAAAGACAAACCACGTTTTCAGAAACAACTTAAAGCTAATCAACCAACCGTGAACTCTCTCAACTTTGTTGTTGACTCGTTGTTACATGCCTTACAGGTCGTTAAATGCTTGGAGCTTGCACGAGGAAGGAGTCGTTGTGGGATACGGACTGTTATGTTCCGTGCTTAATATTTAAATCCTTATGAACTTATTAAACTTACGCTTTGAACTTTAAACTTATAAACTATGGACTTATGTTTTTGGATTTACGTTTATGCTTCCGCTGATTAAACTAAACTTAGTTAACTAGCTTTGGCCACCAATCGTATTGTGGTTGATTTTATTTACTTAATTACGTTGTTCAATATGATTGGTGGCTCGATCCTGGTCATGTCACGCCTCCAAGCGGTGACGCTCCTCCGCATGGTGGATTTTGGGGGTGTGACAATGTTTGACGTTCTGCTTTGACCAGGTTATGGTCAACACAAAGTTCGTTTGAACTTTGCAACGTGAGCGTAATCACGAAGGTTATAGTCCCTTGTGACTATACCTACTCATTACCACGTTGATTAATCAAAGTGACGAGTCAAAGTTTCGCTCAAAATGCCATTTATGCGCATTTTGCGACGAAGCTATTTTCGGGTATCAAAACACTTTGTTTTAATATCAAACCTGTTTTCTAACTTAGTTAAACATGTTTTAACATGTTTAACTCGTCACTTTTAGTCTAGTGCTTGTATAGGGTCGTAAGTCATGCGGTCTTGACAACCGCTTAGACTTTCGAACCCGACGCGTTTGGTCGATCGTTAGGATCCGACCAAGCATATTTGTGACCATAGTTGTATAGGGAATAACCTTATGAGGTTATACCTTATGGTCACTTAGTTTAATTAGTTGTATGATTGGTAGTTCATATGCCTTAGGTAAATGACCAAAATGCCATTTTCTTAAACCAAAGTATACTTATGATATACTACCAAGTCTATTATTTTAGAAACCAAAGTACATTTAGTTATACTATTTGTTTAACTATTTCATAACTAAAGTATATTTAGATATATTACTTATCTGCTTATTTCAAAACCAAAGAATATTTTGTATATACTATAAACATTTTACCAATACGACAAATTTTAGAAACAAAAACTTATACAAGGATTCATGGTTATTTTTGAAAACATAAAACCTTTTCTTGTGTTATCCAAAGCCATGAATCAAATTCACAAAACCTATGCTACTCACAGGCATTTTTATGCTGACGTACCTATTTTCACATAAGTTTCAAGTGTTGCTATGTGATGATTGTTGATACATGCTACACATAGGATGGACTCGTGCCTTAGCGACTTTAAAACTTGAGAGACAATTATTTGTATTTATCTTATTTGTAATAAAACAATGAGTTCAATAATTCAATAAAACGAAAATTTTTAATCCATGTGTTGTGAAACAATGATTCTGTTACGACACTACCTGACATTTCCGCCGCGGTTTGTTGTTTTACGCGGTCGGGATGTGACAGAAAAGTTGGTATCAGAGCTCATGGTTATAGGGAATTAGCTTATTAGTAATGCTTTGACCTAGACTATAACATTCCTAGGACCCTAACACAAGTTATCTTGTGTTTAGTCTTAAAACAATATCGTCGCCTATCTTTGGGTGACAACCACAACAAGAACACAAATTACAAATCTGTTTTTGAAAACCAATCATCTCTTCTTAGATAATTTATTATAAGGTTTTGAACCTTCAAAGTTTTCAAAATCTCGTCAAAGTTTGGGTCTAAATAATGTGAACACGTGCAATCTGGAAGGGTGGATGCCTGTACCTTTAGTTTTCTGTCTAAGGCTAGAGTATTCGTACAAATCCACATAATCGGACCAGTCACTCTTACCTGGGAACTCTTGGGGTGAGTGTCCACTTATAGGCTAAAGCATGTCTTCGGGATACATTAGTACGACCCATTTAATTCGATTAGTCACAGTGTCATTTGTTTGTTTTAGGTAACGGACAAATGATCACAATCTTCATGCTTTGTCAATATTCATTTAAGCATTAAATTCTACTATCCGATGTCATCTCACTCGTTTCTTTTCATGTTTCTTTGCTTTTTTAGAATATACCTCCTCGACGAGATGCACAACCTCAAACTAACGCCGAACTAGGAGCTATTATCACTCACCAGACCGCTGCTGTGATTCTAAAACTAATAACCCAGATAAACCAAGCAAACAACAACAATAACAATAATGCTCCGTGCAACTATAAACAGTTCAATTCAGCTAAGCCACTCACATTTACTGGGTCTGAAGGGGCCACTGGGCTCCTACAATGGTTTGAGAGTCTCGAAAGCACGTTTTGTCATGTACAATGCCCAAACGAGCAAAAGGTTGAGTTTGCATCGAGCGTATTCTAGAAAAGAGCACTTACATGGTGGAATGGTGTAATGAGGGATAGGGGTGCCGACGTGGCATTGGCACAAACTTGGGAAGAGCTTCGAGCTCTAATGATGAAGGAGTTCTGTCCTCGTCATGAACTCAGGGCGTTGGAAAGGGAATTCGACGATCTTAAGCAAGACAGCGGTGAACATCGAGCCTACACTGATCGTTATGAGGAACTGAGCCTGCTATGTCCTACCATGGTTACGCCTTTGGATAAGGCGATCAAAAAGTACATTGATGGTCTCCCTGACCCAGTTCAGGGTATCGTTACTGGTAGCAACCCTACTACCGTCAGACAGGCCATTGAACTATCTGCTAGCTAGCCTGACTGAATCTCAGATCAGGAAAGGTTGGCTTTTTTGAAAGGGCGACCCGAAACCATCTGACGAGTCTGCACAAGAAAAACCAAAGGATAAACAGATTGAGTCCTCCAAAAAGTCGAAGAAGCGTAAGGCTTCACAGAACTTCGCAGTAGTTGCTCAGAATAATCAGGTTGCACCAAATCAGCCAGCATAACCTTGTACTAGGAAAAACTACGTTGGTACTACGCCTTTGTGCAATAAATGCAACCGTCATCATCTGGAACAAACACCGTGTCACAAATGTACCTACTGTGGGTGATTGGGACATTTGGTCATACATGCCGTCATACTATCCAAAACCAAGTTGCTACAAATCGTGCTGTTGCTCAAGCACCATATCCACCTGGATCGTGCTACAACTGTGGTGATATTACTCACTACCGAAACAATTGTCCAAGACTTGTTAACGTAAATCCAGCGCGTGGACGAGTGTTTAACATAAACGAGTCAAACGCAAATGACAATGCAGCAGTGAAAAATTAGACTTTTGTATTTTCCTTATTATTATCCTTAACATTTGAAACAATTCAGTTATTATATAAATAAATTTGTTGTTTCAATTTTATTTTACAAAACTGATACGATTGTGTGTTTGTGTGACATACCGCTACGATGTCGACGCTAAAGAACCGTGTTTCTTGCAAAACAAACTACTGGTGTGATTCTTTCATCTTATGATCACTCATGGTCTCCCCGAAAATCCTAAGTACTTGTTTCTTTTAAGAAACAAAGTATAAGGTACAAGTTACAAATTCTTAAACAGATACTTGAAATACCATTTCAAATCCATGATTTGATACCTAAAGGTACTTTCGTGACTCCTTAATTGGATTCCTTGTGTTCTCTAATACGAATGTTACGACACGACCAAGACAAAACCAAATCCTTATAAGATCTTCCTATCTTCATAGTTAGATTCTTGGGGATATTTAATGTACCAATTAAAGTCCTTGATTGGATTTCTGGTGTACTTTAAATGCATTGATTCAATTAATGAACGAGCTAATAACTTAGTTAACGAATACATGATTATGTGATTATGTGTTTATGTGTAATTCTAAAGCTCGCTATCTAAGTCCTGGTAGAATCTCCATATTTTCATATGACATATTCTCAGAAGGATACTCAAAGTACTATCTTAAATTCCTTAAGGGGCTTTTCTATGCAAATAGTAAGAAACTTGGATTCCAAAGTGCTATTTCAAAACGATTATTTGATTCAAGGTTAAAAAGATCCTTTAGTGGCCTATTCAAAGTGCTATTCCAAAGTGCTATTTCAAAACAATCATATCTAGTTAAAAAGATCGTTCGTTGATCTAGTTAAAAAGATCCTTTGGTGGTCTAGTCAAGTCACTTCATGTTTGTTCGATTGATTTCCCCCCTACGCATTATGAAATGAATTGTGCAGACTGTTCAAGGAATTATGTAATTATGGATGCATACATAATTATGGAATTCAGTGCACAGAAACCACAACAAGTTTTGTCATGTGTTAAGACCTATAGTGATAAGAATAACGAAACCGGAACAATGTAAAAAGAGCATGGTGGATACGCCGCTGTTATTTCCTATATATAAGTGTTCCTTATTACATTGCAAACGTAGGGTTATTTAAGTTACTAGAAGTCCTGGACCTTAACCAATGTTATTTTATCTTACAATCTCCGACTCCGATCTCAAGCACACACAAGTTTCATATAATAGTCTTCATAGGAAACATTCTTCTATTTATGTTCGAAACTCTAAGGTTCATACTATCTTTCTACAACAAGGACTTCACTTTGACAACTAACAAATTCGCTAAAAATCCAAACGTGACCCAGTGTTTTACTTAGGGTACGGAGGATTCATTCGAAGGCGAAATAATCACATTTGTTTTCACAGGTTTCCTCTAAAATTAAATTTCGGGATGAAATTTCCTAAAGTAGGGGAGACTGTGATATCCGTGTCTCTACGACTATCATACAAATGCAAATCCAATGAAATCTTGTGTTTCATTCTTGGGATTTGTACAATTACAGGTGACTTTTGCATATATCAATCTAGTTCAATTTCAAGCTTTAAATCGCTTTCTAGAAAGTTATACGCAAACTGATGCGTAAACGTAATCAATTTAACTCAACAAACACTCCAGAATAGTGATATAGGCTTAACATACCTTAATAACCTTTACATAACTTAGAAATAAGTTTTGGAAGGTTTGGTGTGTCGAAAACAAGTTTATTCGATCGCATGGACTAATTTCGACAAACTGCGAAAGTATGCAAATTCGTATAGTAACGAACATTCAGGTACTTGATCATAAGCTAAAAATACCCTAAATTTCCTTTACATAGCTTAGAAATAGGCTTTGAGGGATTCAGTATGCGAAAATATGCTTATTTAATCAATAGGGACTAAAAGCGTAAAAAAGTGCATAAGTTTGCATTTACGCGCATATCTTACGTTCTGAACATATCCGGACATCCAAAAATTTTTGTAATCATTAAAATATTTTATTTTAGTGATTGGAATGCAAAAATACCATTCTTCGCGTAATTTGGATCGTTTTCGTGTCAGTTCATGTTTGGTCGTAATTAACCAAATAACGTGACGGTACGACCAAACGAACCGACATCCGAGATGTTTTCAAACATATTTCAGGTTCCATATGCTTTAACTTCATTGTAGAGCTGAAACGGGGTTAACGATGTCACACCCTGTCTTTTGCGGAAGCGTATGATGTGTGACAGGTTTAATATCATTGCATTCAATCGTAATAAACAACTACATCATCAAAACGATGTTCCTCCATTCAATAAATTGAAGTATTACAAACATTGTTTATTCAAGTTTTTAAAACATAACCTTCGACTAGGTTACAAAACAACAAAAATGGATGACATCTAAGCTTCTAGTTACGACACCTGCATCCAAGATCCATCCTGTTACCTGAAATACATGTAATTTTGGAAAACATCAACAAAAAGTTGATGTTTTCATGCGTCTTGTTTGTATATCGTAATTCTTGTAAATCTTTGAGAGACTCTTTTGTAAACAGGTATGAAAAGTGTGTATGAACATGAATGTTTTACAAGGACTTTAAGGCACAGGGAGCACTCATAATGGCTCCTTCAAGGCATGTGAGGACATAGGGAGTACTTGTTATGACTCCTTGAGGACATGGGGAGTATTTGTTATGACTCCGTGACAGTGTCCATTTCCCTCGACTGTTTCGATTACCCTCGACTGTGTCGATTATCCTCGACTGTGTCGATTAACCTCGACTGTGTCGATTAACCTCGACTGTGTCGATTAACCTCGACTGGGACTCCGAAGCACTACTAGGTACTAGTTGTGACCATGATTGGGGTTCGGCCGTACCCGTTAGATCTAACCCTCGTCCCTAATTTATAAATGTTTTTAATGGCTTGGCACTAGTTTTCACCAAGACTTTATGGCATTTTTAGTATTAAGTCTATGCTCACATGATCTAGTATTTCATAGGCGTTTCATACCGTTTAAGTATTTGTACGTGTATTTCACCCCCGAGAGTTATAAAACCAAAAACATTTAAAGAAAAGGGGGAGCATGAACTCCCTGTTTTGCATCTTCAATACTCGTAACTCAATCTCGTCAGCAAACACGACTACCTACAATGTGCTAGGGTCTATTAGACGAGCGGGCCGTGCCTTGCCTTAGTATTCATGTTTTGAGTTACGTTTTCTTTATGTCTTTACATCATCCGGAGTTATAATATTTTTCCAGTATTTGTTTTCGTGCTTCCTTCCCAAGGATGGGAGTATTTCATACATGTATTCTTGTATTCTTGTATTTGTAATTTCCAAAATAATATATTTTCACTTAGAAAATATACGTAGACTTGTTTTGTCCAAAAATAATGTATGGTCAAGAAAATACATTTTTTTTCTTCAAAAATCATATATCTTCTAAATATTCTAAGAAAATAAATTTTTACTTCCAAGAGTAATATATTTTTTCTTTGTCGAAAATATGATATACTTTGTAATAATAAAAATCATACTTTCGTTTCTTTTGTATCCAAATAATATTTCCCAAAAATATATTGTAACGGTACTTCTCTCGGAATATTTCGTAAGTTACGTTATTGCATTCGGTTTCACAATATCAAGTGTGTAACTTATATATTTCATTCCATGTAATTTTTGGTATTATTTTGGTATTGTAAATTCTTGGTATTTGTGAGTTATATTATTTTCCCTAAAATAATATAATTACTTCACATAATCAAACACAATGTCTTTAATGTAAATATATATTCTAAATATATATTTACTCATTTTTATTTGTAAAAACCAACCTCCAATGCTTGTATTTTTGTTACAAAAATCTATGGCAAAGTTTATATGGAAAATCATAGTTAAAAATACACTTGCAAACACTTGTTTAGAAAATATTTTCTAAGTGTTGGTATTTTTAGAAAATTTTGCCATAGTTTCCCCTAAAAATAGAGGTTTCCATGCTTTCAAGCATATCATTTTCTTTTGTAAAATCATCACCAATCTTCAACAAATCTTTTAACACTTACCATATGTCAAAAATTTGTAGTAACTTACTAGTGTACTTAGTAAGTTTAGTTACCCTTTAAAGTGTGGCTATTTATTTGAAAATATCATTCTTGAAGAATTTAGATCTTCACAACTTGTAAAGTGATTTTCCAAAAATGTTTCTTCTTGAATTTTTCTTGTTAAATATATATTTCTACACTTGATTAATCACTAAAAACATGATTAGTTTCTTTAAAAATCATGATCTTGTAAATCTTGTAAATCTTGTAAATAACTTTAGTTTCTTGAAAATATTATTCTTGAAATCTTTTATTTTCAAGTCTTATAACATGTATCACAATTCATCATACACTAAAACAAGTTTATTTTCAAGTTCATGTTTTACATAAAGGATGATCATTACAAATTTCTCAAGATCTATCCTTACACTTGCTAGATCATGTGTTTAATCATCATCTAGCAAGCTTCATATGGTGATCTACACCACAAACACAAGAAATCATCAAACAACTCAATACATACACTAGAACAACTTGATCTTCATGTTTTAGAGCTTTATGTTCATGTTTATGCTTATGTTTCTTTATGATCTTTAGTTTACGAAGTTACTTCATACTTTAACCACTAAAAATAGGAGTAAAAACAAGATCAATGGAACTTACTACTAGCACTAAGGCTAGGGAAGAACAAGATGAAGATGAAGTGGTTAAAAGCACTTGCAAGAGGTCCCTCAAGTTCCGTGAGTTCCAAGCTTCGTTATTCACCTTCTAGCAGCTTGTATCATACTAGGAGTGGATGGATGGATGACCGAAAATGGTGATGGTGGGGAGGGGTGTTCGGCCGCAAGCTTATTGAGAGAGGAAGAAGTTTTGGTGTAGTGAAGATGATGAATGATGTAGAGGTTATGTCTTATGGTTCTTAAATAAAATTTCCCAACACTCCATTAACTAGAGGTTAATGTGTTCCATATCCATCTTACATATCTAATAAAATAATCAAAAGAAATCAAGATGGTGGGACCCTTGTCCCTAATCGGTTATGGGGGGGGTATGGTTTCATTTCAATTGTTAGTTGCACAATCTAGTTACTTGTTAAGTGTTTAATTTAGGGGTTAATTGTGTTTTACTGTTTTAAGTAGTAATATGATGAGTAGTGCTCATAACTAGCTTCATATCACTAAAACAATGCTTCTAACCATATTTTGGTGCTCCGGGTAATGTTCGGTTGTTCGGTTAAATACCGTTCCGTTAAAGTGTTAAGTTATACCGTATAGTGTCCTTTATGTAACTTTTAGTGACACTTTTAATTCCTGACACTTAGGAAAGCATACAGGACCATTTTGCCATATTTTTGCATGCTACTAGCATGTTAAAATGTTGAATTTTGTTGATTTGTGCAGAATTTTGCACTTTATGTGAGTTTTTGGCACTTTCCGGCACCTAAATCATCACTAGGAAGGCAGTTTTGTGGTCCTTACTTCCCTACACACTTTACTAGTGTAATACATCATCTCTGGCTCATATTGGGTCTCAAAATATTGTCTATCTATGTACTGAACATCGTCAGTATTTTTTTTGTTTGTCTAATAATGGTGCCAATTCTGTTCTGTGCATTATTAGCACTATATCGTGTTGCATGTAGCAACGAATATAAAATGCCATTGTATGTATGTAACAGTAATAAAAAATTCATTTGTCTTGTAAACTAGATCATGCACAATTATTTAAGTATAGATTACTGTTCAACTAGTGTACGGAATGTACGGAAAAGTGACAGTTGTCACAGTCTCCCCCCGTTAAAAGAAATTCGTCCCGAAATTCAAGCGATGCCATTGGTCGCAGGGGGGTTGTGAATCAAATATGGTCACTTATGTTTAAAATTTGTCTTCATGTGCCCATGTACTCTGGGTCATGTTATAAATTCTATCGTACTCAAGTAAATCAATTATGTCTTTTCTGTATCGTGTGGACTCTTGGTCCGTAACCTTAACAGGTTTCTATAGTATTGTGGACTCTTGGTCCAAAACCTTAACAGGTTTCTATAGTAATTCTGTCGTTTGTTATTCACGTGAATCCTATTTGTGGGAACTATGACTGTTCCTTGAGTCAGACTCCTTTAAAGACTAGACACATGAATGTGTTACAATCACTACTGATTTTTTTCTGGAAGTTTCATCTTGTGAACAATGGTTTCGATCCCTACATCAGGGATTCGACCCTCTTAGTTTTCCAAATCAGACTACGCCTTCTCTAGGCGAGGCTCCCATCAAAGTCATACTTCTTATCTGTTGGTGCACGAATGTCTAAAGCCTGCGTCTTAGTCTTAGTTGATCCATGTATAGGGTCTAGATATGTTAATTATGTATTGTATAGGGGGTTGAAGTGTAATTGTTTGATTTTCATGTTGATATTTCGCTTATATGGACATGTGCCATAAGAGCGAAACCCCAACTTGATGGTTTCGCTCATATGGACATGGTCACATAAGCGAAACCCTCTCCCCTATAAATACCCAAGCTGTTTTCTCATTTTGAACGTTCATGTCTCCCGTGTAGCCGACCTGCTGCTCGTGTATTTTGTAAAGATTGAATGAGAAAACTGTTTTAAAGTGTATTACTTCTGTTTCTACTCATTTCTAGTACATTTTAGCTTTGATTCATGCCGATTTTGTATTTCCGCTGCATTTTCGGTAGTTGCTAGCTCTGATTGACTCAATAGACTGTCATATACGGTCCTACAATTGGTATCAGAGCAAAGTCCGGCGAGTATAGTTCAGAACGTAAACATGGAAAACGAGCTGGGGACGATGCAAAAGCCTCCGAAGCTTATGAGTTTGGATGAATATGCGGGTTGGTCAGGACGTTTCAAAAACTGGGTGCAAGCCAATCACTTTGAGTGTTGGATGAAAATAGAGGCTAAGTATGTGCCACCAGTTAACGGTATGGGATTAGAAAATGGCATCGGGAGTTTGATAGAATCTGAACAGATTGACTTCAAGGCTGAAAAGAAGATGGTGAGCATTTTGCAACAGGCCATCAAAGAAGACATCCTCGTTTTACTGCAACATGAAGATAATTCACAGTCGATGTGCCAAGCGTTGAAGCTGAAATTCCAGGGCAGTGTGTCAATGATTAAAAGCAAGAAGGCTTTAATCAAGAAGGAATTCGACATTTTTACCGGAATTAAAGGCGAGACAACAAAGCAGTTAATCGAAAGATACTGTCATCTCGTGGTTGAAATGAAGTGTTTGGAGATAACAAAGACGAATGAAGAATGGATCGATAAACTGTGTGATGCACTTCCGTATGATGAGTGGGGCACTTATCTAATGATGTTGAAGAACAATTCTGATTTTGTGAATCTCAACCTTAGCTCATTCATCGAGAAGATTGAAGCCCACGAGCTGGAATTGCTGAAAATCAAGAAAATGAACTCAGCAAGTGTACAGCAAGATGTATCGTTGTATTACAAAGGCAACCCTACAATTTCAACCAATCAAAGCCCAAAAATACAGACAGGGTTCATTGCTGATAACAC
Source organism: Helianthus annuus (assembly GCF_002127325.2). Classification (NCBI taxonomy): domain Eukaryota; kingdom Viridiplantae; phylum Streptophyta; class Magnoliopsida; order Asterales; family Asteraceae; genus Helianthus; species Helianthus annuus. The sequence goes on from NC_035445.2 coordinate 126,995,934, forward strand.
CTCAATTGTTTCTAAAAACACTCCGCAATCCGGCAATTCTTCACCATTCGCGAACTTTGAACCAAATGTCAAAGCTCAGGAACAGTCTTCACCTCAAAGTTCTACTGGATCAAATCATCAGGTGTACGTTTCTGGGGTGCAGTGTAATATTGCGGTGAATATTAAAAATGAAAACGAGATAACTGAGACAGCCGCAAAACAACATATCGCACTACTTGCTTCCGTTCTCGAGGCTTATGAGGGCTTAGTGGCAGGGAGGATCGGTAATCCTGACATGACGAAGGAGGATTACGATCAAATCGATCCCGAAGAGCTTGAATTGATCGACCTCAAATGGTGCATGGCGAGTTTGGTGTGTAGGGCTCAACGTTTCACGGAAATTACAGGCCGGAACAGTCTATCAGGCCCCGATCAAAAGTTAGGGTTTGATAAGTTGAAAGTTACATGCTTTAAATGTAAAGAACGCAGTCACTTCAAACGAGAATGTCCCAACCATGAAGTGAACAGTCATCAAAACCCGTTCACAAACGACTACTACAGGCAAGCAATCTATCACCGACCAAATCAACAGCCAGCTGTTCAGAGGCCACAGATAGAGAATAAACCGGAAAAGGCGCTGATCGTGAATCAAGACGATGAAAAGGTTGCTGCAGGTTTCAGTTGGGATAAGTATATCCCCGGTAGCGATGGACAGGCCATGATGGCAGAAGTGGTTGAAATATCTGAGATAGTGTCTGAGCCGGAAGTAGTTACTGAAGATGTTTCTGAGGTTGTAGAAGAAGTTTCTATTGAAAATGCGGTCGATGTTGAAGAAATACGTGCTGAAGTGTATTATTATCAGACAGAACAGGAGGAATTGGCATATACTATGAAATCAATATTGCCTCCTAATGTGTTTGAATCTTTTGAAGGTTATTTCGAAGAACCAAGGACCGGATCATGTCCAAGATTTGAAGAGAAGAAAGAAGTCGTTGAAGAGTTGATCGATGTGTCGAAAGAAATGACTGGAGAAGCCTTGAAAGACATAGCTGACAAAGCTTTGATTGGAAAACTCAAAGAGGTAGACTCAGAATCCAAGGAGTCAAAGTCTGTCAGTAGTGTGTCTGTCGAACGAGAGGAATCTGGAGTTCAGGAGATCAAATCTGTCAAAATTTCTAAGTCTGAGTCAAACAATGTCGGTAAAGTTGATAGGTTTCAGCAGGTTGTAGAAAAAGTTGTTTCGATCCCTGAAACACCGTGCAAACAGTGTTTAGAACCATGCACAGAGTGTCTTGAAAAAGACACTAAGTATCAGGAATTGAAACACCATGCTGATATGATTAAGTTTGACCTTGGCCAAGTTAAAGAGGCGTACGACACTCTCGCCAGGTCAATCAAGATGATACAAAAGGAAAGTGTTGAAAACGATAAAGCTACAAAATTGGCTAAAGCAACATTGTTTGATAAACAAAATGAAGTCAATTTTCATTTAGACACGATCGCATCGCTTAAGAAATAACTCGAATTAGTTAAAATTGAAAACGATCGAATTGATAAAAAGTTAATGAGTTATGTGGCTTCATCGTACGTTCTTGAGCAGATTGTCCCCCAACAGCCACATACGGCACCAGTCTTTAAGAGTTCCACCCCCAATGTGGAATCATTACACACACAAATATCCGGATGAGGTGGAAGCGGCTTTGAATCTCAAACTGAGATCGATAGAAGATGAGTTGCCTGAGACCATAGATGTCACATTTTCCCCATCCGATACCGACAACGAATCTCAGGTTGTTAGTGATTCTGAAGATGAAGGGAATTTCTTAGATCAATATATACCGAAATCGGAGAAGAGTGCGAATGACGATCCGATCATGGTGGTGTACACTATGGTTGGAACAGACAAACTTTATTCCGATTTCGAGTATCCACTTCAGAATGTGAAAATCGAGAATGTCGAAAAGGTGTTTAAACTGGTTGAAATAAACATTAACGAGGTCAATAACAATGAATTCTTTTCGAAACCTAAAAAATCGTTTGTTACCTCACGTCTAATGAGTTCGGGAAAGAAAGATGGGGATGGTAAAGGTCACAACAAGAAAAACAACTTTAAAAACACAGGAATCGGGTTTGAAAAGAAAACGGCTAAGCAGGAGTTTAAGCCGCAAGAGAAAATAAATGATGTTTTTTGTCGCTGGTCCAAGTGTTGATGATGAGAAAGATTATATTTTTAGTCAAAAGGCTGTGGACGATTTCAACGCAGCGAAGAAGTTGAAAGAAGAGTCTGTGAAATCTACTTTTGCCGAATATGACAAAAGGGTGTGTTATCGCTGCAGTGAGATCGGACACATGGTGAAACAGTGTCAGAAAGTGATTGAGAAACCTGTTGTTGTAAAATCAGTTCAAAAACAAACTGTTTCTAAACCAACTGTTCAAAAGGCAAATATTCAAAAACCTCGACCTAAATCTCCAAATGACACAAAGGGCAAAAAGCCGATGGTTTCTCCGATCCGTATTTTGAAAAGAGGTGAATCGTTGAAGTCGAAGGATAAGCCGAAATCGACTTTCGAGGTTGGCGAATCCTCTAAGACTTGCAAGACTTCAAAGATTTACCCTAAAACAAAAATTTTTGAAAATCAATCTTGGGTCGCGAAGTCGAAACCGTGTGGTGAGGTTAAAAAGATGGAGAAAACTTTGAAACTGGATTCAAATCTTTTTAAAGATAATGTGGTTGAGTTTGAAAATGAAATTGATAAGTTTCTTGCTGAATTTCCACTGATAACTAACAAAGTTAAAACGATTGTGAAAGAAGAGGTTCCAAATGTCACATTTGATTTTCCGAAAACAAGTGAGAAGTGTGATGTTGTGTTCGGAAGTGTGTCGGAAGTTAAGAAATCCTGGGCTTCACTATTTGAATAAATTTGATTTGATGGTTGCAGGGGCTGCCCAAGTCTATACTATTGAAGTGGATTATGGACAGTGGCGCTTCAAGACATATGACTGGAACGCTTGCTCTGCTCTATGATGTCAAATCCATAAACGGAAGCTATGTTGGATTTGCAGGGAATCAAGGTGGAAGGATCGTTGGTCAAGGAACGCTGTCAAATGGAGTGATTTCGTTCGACAAGGTGAACTACATAGTAGAGTTAACAAACAATTTACTCAGTATTTTACAAATCTGTGATAAAGAGTTTAGTGTACACTTTACTAAAACTGAATGTGTTGTGTTGAAACCAGGGTTTAAAATCCCTGATGAGATGGTGCTGTTGCATGCTCCGCGGGAAAATGATCTTTATATTCTGGATATGAGCATCGCAACGCCAACATCTCATCAGAAACAGTGTTTTGTGTCTAAAACCAAAGCGACATAAAAGATTCGATAATGTGGCGTCGTAAGATGGGCCACATTCATGTTCGCAAAATGAACTTTTTAGTACACAATGATTTAGTTGAGGGTGTTAATCTGAAGAATTTTCACTTAAATGATGATTGTGTAGCGTGTAAGAAAGGAAAGCAGACTCGGAAGTCACACCCACTGAAGATCTTCAACACGATCAGGTTACCTCTTGAGAGATTACACATGGATCTCTTCGGGCCTGTCAACGTAAAGAGCATCAGCGGGGACTTATATTGCCTGGTGGTGACTGATGACTTTACGCGTTTCTTGTAGGTTGTGTGCTTAGAACGAAAAGATCAATTTTTTGAGTCATTGATGGTGCTTTTCAAGAAGATGGAAACGGTGTATAAACTGCCAATCGGGAGGATTAGGAGCGACAACGGAACGGAATTCAAGAACAACAAGATGTACGAGTTCTGCAACGAGAAGGGAATTCTTCATGAATTCAGTGCGTCGTACACACCATAGCAGAACGGCGTTGCTGAACGAAAGAATCGGACCCTGATTGAGACAGCCCGTACGATGTTAGCCGATTCCAAGCTACCTATCTTTTTCTGGAGCGAAGCAGTTTCAGCGGCCTGTTACACATTGAATAGAGTTCTTACTGTCAAAAAGTACAAAAAGATATGCTTTGAGCTGCTGCACCGTTATAAGCCGAATCTTGAGTTTTTGGAGCCATTCGGGTCTCCTTGCACGTTTATTGATGAAAACGGTAAATTTGGAGCTAAATCTAACGAAGGCTTCTTTGTAGGTTACGCAAGCCCGCTGAAAAGGGTGTTTGTACCATGCCTGGGGAAAGTGATTCAAGTCCAGCATGTGGATTGCCAGAAGCACACCGAATCACCACAACTTCCCGGACAAAGATTCTTGTTTGACTACGAGAAGCTCTGGGAATCGTTTCATTTGCCGGTCGAGCCGAGTGATGTGGAACTAGCACTTTTGTACCAATAACAGCATAATATGCCATAGGAACAAGTGCCTATATCGCCAATAGTTCCTCAACCCACCGTGGGTACTCACGACAATGAAGTAGGACCGAGTGGAACAGTTCACGAAACACCAGAGGAACTAGCTCCATCTTTTGACGAATCTGACGACTCAGAAGCGGAACCCGCTCCGACTTTTGACGAGGATCCAACGGAAGCTGATGATCAAACCGTTGATCTTGACATATCGAGCTTGGAATCGGAAGTGAATGTGCCTGACAATGCCATGCCTCGGACATTGTCTTACCACCCTTCAGAGCAAATCATTGGTGACCTGCAAAGTGGTGTCAAAACTCGACATCAAATAGATCGAGCTCTTACATGTTACTATTCATCTATTGCTGATATGCAAAAAGAAGTCTCATTAAAATGTTTTATTTCGCAGATAGAACCCAGAACCTACAAAGAGGCATTGACCGAGGATAGCTGGGTGAATGCAATGCAGGAGGAGCTGCAACAGTTCAAAAAGCTGGGCGTCTGGAGACTTGTCGATTTGCCTGAAAATCAGAAGTTAATAAAGACGAAATGGGTTTTTAAGTGCAAGCGTGATGATAGAGGTGTCGTGGTGAGGAACAAAGCACAACTTGTGGTTCAAGCCTTCAGTCAACAGGAAGGAATAGATTATGATGAAGTTTACACACCAGTTGCCAGACTTGAGGCAATTCGGATCTTTCTAGCCTTCGCGTCGTGGAAAGATTTTAAAGTGTACCAGCTGGACGTAAAATCTGCCTTCCTTTACAGAAAGATCAAAGAGGAAGTGTATGTGGGGCAACCGCCGGGGTTCACAGACCCACTGCACAAAAACAAGGTGTATCTACTAGATAAAGCGCTGTACGGACTTCACCAGGCCCCGAGAGCCTGGTACGAGACGCTTTCCCAATACTTGTTGAGCAACGGATTCACAAGAGGGACAGTAGATTGCACTTTGTTCACAAAGGAAGAGGCAGGCCACTTGTTGATCGTGCAGATATATGTTGACGATATCATATTTGGATCCACCAATGACGACCTGTGCAAAGAATTTGAGAGGGTGATGAAGAAAAAGTTTGAGATGAACTCAATGGGGGAGATGAAGTTCTTCCTCGGGCTGGAGGTGGATCAAATGCCCGATGGAATCTTCATTCACCAAACAAAGTATGTGAAGGACGTGCTTGACAAGTTCAACATGACAGATTGCAGTCCTGCATCGACCCCCTCGCGCAGAATCATGGGATTTGTCCAGATGAGAATGGTGTGAAGATGGACGAGACACTGTATCGATCTATCATTGGCTCTCTAATGTATCTCACGGCTTCCCGTCCAGACATCATGTACCCAACATGCCTTTGCGCCAGATATCAGTCAAATCCAAAGCAGTCACACCTGACTATAGTGAAACGTATCTTTCGGTATTTGAAAGGCTGCCCAAGAATCGGCTTGTGGTATCCTCTATCGGGTGACTTTACTTTATCTGGTTTTGCTGATTCTGACTTTGGGAGCTGCAAGCAAAACGCAAAGTCCACCACTGCTGGGTGTCAGTTCTTCAGAACTCGACTTGTCACCTGGCAGTGTAAGAAACAAACCGCAGTAGCGCTCTCTACTTGCGAGGCTGAATACGTTTCAGCCTCCAGCTGTTGCTCGCAGATCCTTTGAATCCGACAGCAGATGCGAGACTTCGGTTTGCAGTTCTTAGATACTCCTATCTATGTGGACAATGAAGCAGCTATTAACATCACTAAAAATCCGGTTCACCATTCGGAAACTAAACACATTGAAATCCGTCATCACTTTATTCGTGATTGTCACGAGAAAAAGTTAATTCGGATTGAACACTTGCACACCGATGATCAGAAAGCGGATTTTTATACTAAACCATTTGATAAAAAGAGATTTTACTATCTTTTGAAATTAAACAGGATGAAAAATCTGCAATCTGGGAGGGTTATTGAATGTGAAGCCGAGTTGGGCGGCGATCTGACGTGAACCTTTGTCGTGTTGTCAATTTTTGTTTGTATAGTTTTTTTTTCTGCTTTTCGATAAAAACAAAAACACAAAAATATGTTTCCGTTTTAGGGGGAGATAATCTCAGAAAAATACAAAAACATGATAAAATTCAAAAATCCAAAAACATTAGAAAATTTCAAAAAGAGTGGTGTAGAATAGGGGAAATGATAGTACATCAGCTAGATGGACACAGTACGCTAAAGATTTGAAATGTATAAAATGCAATTAAGCAGTCTCGCTAAAGATGTGCTGGTAAGTTTTTGCAAAATTAGTAGATCAGTTTGGGATATAAACATAAATTTCACTTGCGTCTACGTGGGGAACACCTCCAGGATATATAGGTAACCCCTGAAATCCTGTTTGAAAGGTCCCGTATTCTGAGATACTAGGTCTTTATGCTCAGTGATATCTGGGGTATTATCCCGGGACTTCTGCTGTATGGAAATACTGACCTAGTCCCGGATAATACTTTCTGCATAAGCTTTGAAATATAAGCTTGCCCTCAGCATGCTGATGAAACAATAAAATTGATAGTCGCTGCTGTTGAAAACAAAAGATCCTCTAAAGGGGACACACCTTAAAGTCGAAGCCGTCATCTCTCTGCGTATACGGAAGTATCGACCTGAGCTCTCACGGCCCTCGCACCTAACCCCTGAACAGATATCAGCTATGGTATACTCACCTGTAAGACTGAATACTGGGATCCGGATACGGGAGTATATACTGAGGTGGGACACATGTAGAGGTTTAAGTCCTAAAACACTAATTCTGTATCCTGAGCAGATTGAAAATTTTGTGAGAATTTAAGAGGATCAGTATATCGGCAATCTATGCGAATTGTTTAATGCTTAAAATGAAATAACAGCTTAACGGTGCTAGTTTCTAGTCGGCAGCTGATATGATCCCCTAACACGCTCACAAAAATAGTGTGTGTACAGTTTTCTGTTTATCTAGTTAAAAATCCAAAAAAAAATTAGTTCCTCGTTTTATTTTCGACAACTGACATTGGGAAGCGGACGATCAAAGCTTAGTGCAGATCATGTCAGTGTTTGATGAGGGCTGGGTAAGCTGGAGATGCTAATCAATGATTGGTACAGTGTTGGACAAACTGAAGTGTGTTTGAAAGTTCAAAACGTTCAAAAGTTCATTCAGTTGAACTATTTTCAGAATGAAATGACTGCATACTTTATAATTCGGTCAACCAAGGTCATTAACTTGGACTTGGTAGACCAAGCAGTTGACCAAGTTCATTGACTTGGACTTGGTCAACTGGGTGTGACGGTGGTTAATCTGAAAAGTGTTAAAAAGTTAATTTTTTTGAAAACAATTTCATGGTTTTGCTCATGTGTCATTTTTAAACAAAGGTTTCGCTCATGTGTCACCTTAAATAATGGTTTCGCTCATTTGGTCACAAGAGCGAAACCACACCATCTATATAAGCCAGTGGGTTACGCTCATACGTCACTTTTCACCCCTTTCGCTCATAAGCCCTTCTTCTCCGGCGATTATAAGCAAAACCCTAAAACTGTTGATTACAGGCGAAGTGCTGCCCAAATTTCATCAGATCTTGTGAATATCATTGTTGTTAATCATGGGCAAGGTTGTTAGATCTTTAATTTGTCAAATTTCATGCTTTCTTGAACTGTCGGCGATAACTGATGAACATAAACTTAGATTTAGGTTATTAACTGTCAAATTGACACTTGAAAACAATCATGTGCAGTCGTCTTAGTGTGTAGATTATGTTATTGTGCATTGATTGTTTCAAATCTGTTGTTGGTTGATGTTTGTCGATGTACGGACATTGCAGGATTAGATCTAGGGAGTTTTAGAGGTCCAATGTGACACCTGTGTCACTTCAACCATCAAACAAATACCAAACCAATGAAATATTGTATTTCATACTTGGGATTTTGTGTAAATATGTGTATCGTTTGCACATATTGATTCTTGTACGATTTCGGGCCTTAAATCGCTTTCTGGAAGGTTATACGCGATCTGATGCGTAAATATAACCAGTTTAATGCAACAAACACTCCGGAATAGTGAAATAGGCTTAACATACCTTAAATAACGCTTACATAACTTAGAAATAAGTTTTGGATGGTTTGGTATGCCGAAATCAAGTTTATTCGCTTACAGGGACTAAATTCGACAAACTGCGAAAGTATGTCAATTTGAACTGTAATGAACATTTCGGAACATGGCCATAAGTTAAACACACCCTAAATATCCTTTACATAGCTTAGAAATAGGCTTTGAGGTGTTCGGTGTGCTAAAATAAACTTTATGCTCATTCAGGAACTAAAAGCGTCAAAAAGTGCATAAGTTTGCATTTTCGCGCATATTTTACGTTCTGAATACTTCCAGACTTCCAAAAATTTATGTAATCATTAAAATATTTTATTTTAGTGATTGGCATGATAAAATTCCATTCGTCGCTTAATTTGGATCGTTTTTGCGTTCGTTACGACTTCCGTCGTAATTAACCGAACAACGCAACCGTACGACCAAACGAACCGACATCCAAGATATTTTTGAGCACATTTTAAGTTCCCTATACTTTAACTTCATTTTAGAGCTTTGAAATGGGGTTAACGGGGCTTAAACGTGTCAAAAATGCATCAAATACCAAGTTTTGGGGCTGTAGGGACCAAAACTGCCAATTTTGAAACTTGCTGACCTGCACAAGGCTTACGGACCGAAAGCACTAACCCATACGGTTCGTAAGGACCTCCCAGACCAGCAAAAATGCAGAAACATTGAATCTGGTCTTTCCCACCTTTTCCCATGGTTTTAATCTCTGATTTTTGATTCTATGGGCTGGTATTTGAGTGCCCCTTGTATTCTATACCATGTGCCCAAGTGGATGGTTGAGATTGAAGCCCGGATTTCAAGAAACGATCCTAACGGCTCTAAGAAATCTATATATACCCCTTACCTTTTCACTTACAAACCCACATTTGATCTGAGTTTTTCTCTAAGTGGTTGTGTTTATACACTTGTTTGGTATGAAATCACCGGGGTAAAACCCTTTACCCAAAAAGAAAAAAAAATTACTTGGAATCAAATCTTGCGGGGACCCTTTGTAAGTGTTCTTTTGTGCTTTTCTTTCGTTTTAGCGTTAAAGTCAAACTGCATTTGACTTTCTGCTTTGACCAGTTTATGGTCAACGCGAAGTTCGTTTGAACTTCATAACGTGAGCGTAATCACGATGGTTATAGTCCCTAGTGACTATACCTACTGATTACCACGTTATCTAGGCTCAGTGACGAGTCGTAGTTTCGGCTAAAATGCGTTTTCTCGCGTATTTTGTAACCAAACTACTCTAGGGTATCAAAACCGTTTCTTTTGATACAAACCTGTTTTCTAACTTTACTAAACATGTTCTAGCATGTTTAGCTCGTCGCTTTTAGAATTGTGCTTGTTTAGGGTCGTAAAGGTAAGCGATCTAATCAATCGCTTATACTTTCGAACCCGACCCATTTGGTCGATCTTTAGGATCCGACCCAACACTTTAGGTGACCATAGTTGTATAGGGAATAACCTTTCGAGGTTATACCTTATGGTCACGTCGTTTAAGTAGTGGTATGATAGGTAGTTTATATGCCTTAGGTAAATTACCAAAATGCCCTTTTTACGCATAAATTCATTTTAAGCATATGTAACTTAATTTTTGATATCTAAACTGATTTACTAACAACATTAGACATGTTAAGGCATATAATACTTGTCATAGGACTAGTTAGGCTTTCCGAACGCGTTTTACGCGAACGACGCATTAAAGTGGCGTAAGCTACCTAAACGGGTCGTAATGGGTCAAAAGCACTTAGGATAGGTTTCGTTTTAGTACGTAGACTTTGTTAAACCATATTACATAAGTTCCCATACTTATTTTGTTTACGAACCCTCGTACTACCCGATCCTCCGATAGGTCCGTTTATTAATGTAGATACCTATATAGGTGCCGTTTGATTCTGTGATCTTCTAGCTTTGCTTGGTGGTTATCCTAGGACTTCTAAGCAATCTCAAGTGAGTACATAGACCCCTCTTTTATTGTTTTTCAAACATTTTGGGGTGAAACACATGTGCCTACTTGTTAATTTCATGATTTCATGCTTTTATATCATATACTTGCTATGTTCATTAGTACACTATTAGTACATGATTTCATTATGTTTTTGCTATGTATGCCCATTGTGTGCATACTTAGTACATCGTTTTACATAACATTTCATGCTATGTATGTTCATCATACTTAGTACATTTTACATCACATGCTTTGTATGCCCATTGTGTGCATACTTAGTACATCGTTTTACATAACATTTCATGCTATGTATGTTCATCATACTTAGTACATCGTTTTACAAGACATCTTATACTTGGTATCATGCTATGTATGTCCATCCGTTGCATACTTAGTACATTGTTTGTGCATTCTTACCTATGGTTTGGTTGTTACATATTTCACTTGCCATACATGACATTTTGTTTACACAATACTTGATTGACATTTGACAACGGTTTAGACATGGGCAATTTACATTGGTGGTTTATGTGGGTAAGTGATTTGAGTAACGAGACGTGTGTAATGTGATACAAGCATGGTGGATACGCCGCTGGTACTTCCTATATATAAGTGCTTGTATTATATTACATGGCATAGGGTTATTTAAATCATTCATTTGGATTTATACATTTTTACACAAATAACATATTTTTCACAAGACATTGTTTTACAAAACAGTTTGTTTTATACAAACTCATTTTTACTTGGTTATTCATTTAACCTTACATCGTTCTTTTAACTATACATATCTATCATCGATTTTCAAACGTTTTATAAAAGCAAACACTTAAACTGGATTCATGACAAGTTTTTGGTTAAACATTTTCTTAAACCTAAGTCATGGATCCTATTTTTCATAAAACCTATGTACTCGCCAGCATTTTTATGCTGATGTATTTTCACATGTGTTTCAGGTACAATAGTTGATGATATTTGATGATAATATTGATGCATGCTCACATAGGATTGGACGAGACCTTAGTGACATTAAAAGATGCAAGACTAGTTAATTTTTGTTATGTTTCTTTATTGTTAAGACATTGTAACTCATTTAATTCAATAAAACGAAATTTGTTAAATCCATGGTTGTGAAACAATGATTCTGTTACAACACTCCCCGACGTTTCCGCGACGTTTTGTTGTTTTACGTGGTCGGGGTGTGACAGAAAAGTTGGTATCAGAGCCAATGGTTATAGAGAATTAGGTTATTAGTAATGCTTTGACCTAGACTATAACCTTCCTAGGACCCTAACGCGAGTTTACTTGCGTTTAGTCATAAAACAATACCGTCACTTATCCTTAGGTGACAACCACAACAAGAACATAAATTTGATCTGCTTTGAAAACTAATCATCTGTTCTAGGATGATTGATTACTAGGTTTTGAACCCTTTGTTATAAGGTTTCGAACCCTTTAAGTTTTCAAAATTTCATCAAAGTTTGGGTCTAAATAATGTGAACACGTGCAAACTGGAGGAGTGGGTGCCTGTACTCTGAGTTTTCTGTCTAAGGCTAGAGTGTTCGTACAAATCCGCAGTATCGGACCAGTCACTCTTACTTGGGAACTCTTGGGGTGAGTGTCCACTTATAGGCGAGCATGTCTTCGCGATACATTATATTGACCCGCTTACTTTGATTAGTCACTATCTCATTTGTTTGCCTTTGGTAACAAACAAATGGTCACAATCTTCATGCGTTGTCATTCTCTTTTGACTATCTTTTGCTTGTTTCCTCCTATGCCTTCCATTGTCTTCAAGATGCCTCTTCATCGCAACAATACTCAAATGTCTAAACCTGGTGCTGCAATTACCCAGCGAATAGGCGTCGTACTCAAGAGGACCGTTGATTTAGCTACCACCATGACTCGCCTCAGGGATGAAGCTGTATAAGGGAACTGCTCCTTGGTGCAATCAATGCCACCGTCATCATCCGAATCAAATACCCTGTTTTAAGTGTACCCACAGTGGACGATGGGGACATTTGGTTAACATGTGCCGCTTTGCAATCCAAAGCAAAGCTGTTACAATCTTGCTGCTGCTTAACCTTCAATTTCTGCTTCATATGTCGCCTTGGCATATCTAGCACCTCAACCTCATGAACTTTCTACCTTGTGTATCGAGGTAAGCACGCCTAGTGCAGGGTGTCGGAACACCTCTCGTTACACAAACTCCAAAATCCATATAGGATCTTTCTATCCTCATAATTAGATCCTTGTGGGTGAGTAACATTCATCGGAGTCCTTAATTAAATTCTCTGTATGATTCAATACGTACATTACAATTCAATAAGGACAAAGCCGAATTCCTATTAAGATTTTTCTATCTTCATAGATAGATTCTTGAAAGTGATTAAAGTGCCAAATGAAATCCACGGATTGGATTCCTGGTGTACTTTAAGTATCCGCGTCCAAAGATAACAAATTTATAACTGAGTTAAGCAATTATGTGATTATGTGTTTATGTGTTACGTTTTTATGTTTTGTGTGATCCAAATTTTGTTATCCAAATCCTCATAGAATCTTCCATATCTTCGTATAAAGGATTCATAGTAGGATATCCAAAGGTACTATCTTAAATCCTTAATGGACTTCTACGTTGGAGTTGAGTCCCTTGGGTTATGAAGTACTATTCCATAATTAGACTCTTTGAATGGTCTAATTAAAGAGATCTTTTGTCGATCTAATTAAAAGGACCCTATGGTAGTCTAGCCACACTCATCACAGGTTTGATTTTTCTTCCCCTACACATTATGAAATGAACTGTGCAGACTGTGCAAGGAATTACGTAATTATGGAGGCCTACATAATTATGGAATTTAGTACACAGAAACCACAGCGAGTTTTGTCATGCGTCTAGAGTGAACCCTGTTCATTTCCAATTCTGATGAAGCACCCGTTGAAGAAAAATGAACTAGCTACTCATTTTTCACTTCTGAAAGAATATCCGTTGATGGAAATGAATATCCGTTTGTTTAATCCTCCATTTCCGTTCTGATGAAGAATCCGTTGAGGAAAATGGATCATCCATTCATTTTCGCTTCTGAAGAATATCCGTTGATGGAAATGAATATCCGTTTGTTTAATCCTTCATATCCGTTCTGATGAAGAATCCGTTGAGGAAAATGGATCATCCATTAATTTTCGCTTCTGAAGAATATCCGTTGATGGAAATGAATATCCGTTTGTTTAATCCTTTATTTCCGTTCTGATGAAGAATCCGTTGAGGAAAATGGATCATCCATTCATTTTCGCTTCTGAAGAATATCCGTTGATGGAAATGAATATCCGTTTGTTTAATCCTTCATTTCCGTTCTGATGAAGAATCCGTTGAGGAAAATAGATCATCCATTCATTTTCGCTTCTGAAGAATATCCGTTGATGGAAATGAATATCCGTTTGTTTAATCCTTCATTTCCGTTCTGATGAAGAATCTGTTGAGGAAAATGGATCATCCATTCATTTTCGCTTCTGAAGAATATCCGTTGATGGAAATGAATATCCGTTTGTTTAATCCTTCATTTCCGTTTCTGATGAAACAACCGTTGAAAATGACTCCGTCTGTTCATTTTCGTTTCTGAGGAATATCCGTTGAAGGAAATGAGTATCCGTTTGGTTATCCTTTTTCATTTCCGTTTCTGAGGAAGCATCTGTTGAAAATGACTCCGTTTGTTCATTTTTGTTTCTGAAGAATATCCGTTGAAGGAAATGAATATCCGTTTGATTATCCTTTCATTTCTGTTTCTGAGGAAGCATCTGTTGAAAATGACTCCGTCCATTCATTTTCGTTTCTGAAGAATGTCCGTTAAGGAAATGATAGGATTATCCCTTGCATATCTCTAGTGGTTATTTGACACAAAGTCACGGACAGACTCCTACGAATAAATTTCGGGACGAAATTTCCTAAAGTAGGGGAGATTGTGACACCTGTGTCACTTCAACCATCAAACAAATACCAAACCAATGAAATATTGTATTTCATACTTGGGATTTTGTGTAAATATGTGTATCGTTTGCACATATTGATTCTTGTACGATTTCGGGCCTTAAATCGCTTTCTGGAAGGTTATACGCGATCTGATGCGTAAATATAACCAGTTTAATGCAACAAACACTCCGGAATAGTGAAATAGGCTTAACATACCTTAAATAACCCATACATAACTTAGAAATAAGTTTTGGATGGTTTGGTATGCCGAAATCAAGTTTATTCGCTTACAGGGACTAAATTCGACAAACTGCGAAAGTATGTCAATTTGAACTGTAATGAACATTCCGGAACATGTCCATAAGTTAAACACACCCTAAATATCCTTTACATAGCTTAGAAATAGGCTTTGAGGTGTTCGGTGTGCTAAAATAAACATTATGCTCATTTAGGAACTAAAAGCGTCAAAAAGTGCATAAGTTTGCATTTTCGCGCATATTTTACGTTCTGAATACTTCCGGACTTCCAAAAATTTATGTAATCATTAAAATATTTTATTTTAGTGATTGGCATGATAAAATTCCATTCGTCGCTTAATTTGGATCGTTTTTGCGTTCGTTACGACTTCCGTCGTAATTAACCGAACAACGCAACCGTACGACCAAACGAACCGACATCCAAGATATTTTTGAGCACATTTTAAGTTCCCTATACTTTAACTTCATTTTAGAGCTTTGAAATGGGGTTAACGGGGCTTAAACGTGTCAAAAATGCATCAAATACCAAGTTTTGGGGCTGCAGGGACCAAAACTTTCAATTTTGAAACTTGTTGACCTGCACAAGGCTTACGGACCGTAAGCACTAACCCATACGGTCCGTAAGGACCTCCCAGACCAGCAATAATGTAGAAACATTGAATCTGGTCTTTCCCACCTTTTCCCATGGTTTTAATCTCTGATTTTTGATTCTCTGGGCTGGTATTTGAGTGCCCCTTGTATTCTATACCATGTGCCCAAGTGGATGGTTGAGATTGAAGCCCGGATTTCAAGAAACGATCCTAACGGCTCTAAGAAATCTATATATACCCCTTACCTTTTCACTTACAAACCCACATTCGATCTGAGTTTTTCTCTAAGTGGTTGTGTTTATACACTTGTTTGGTATGAAATCACCGGGGTAAAACCCTTTACCCCAAAAAAAAAAAAATTACTTGGAATCAAATCTTGCGGGGATCCTTTGTAAGTGTTCTTTCGTGCTTTTCTTTCGTTTTAGCGTTAAAGTCAAACTGCATTTGACTTTCTGCTTTGACCAGTTTATGGTCAACGCGAAGTTCGTTTGAACTTCATAACGTGAGCGTAATCACGATGGTTATAGTCCCTAGTGACTATACCTACTGATTACCACGTTATCTAGGCTCAGTGACGAGTCGTAGTTTCGGCCAAAATACGTCTTCTCGCGTATTTTGTAACCAAACTACTCTAGGGTATCAAAACCGTTTCTTTTGATACCAAACCTATTTTCTAACTTTACTAAACATGTTCTAGCATGTTTAGCTCGTCGCTTTTAGAATTGTGCTTCTTTAGGGTCGTAAAGGTAAGCGATCTAATCAATCGCTTATACTTTCGAACCCGACCCATTTGGTCGATCTTTAGGATCCGACCCAACACTTTAGGTGACCATAGTTGTATAGGGAATAATCTTCGAGGTTATACCTTATGGTCACGTCGTTTATGTAGTGGTATGATAGGTAGTTTATATGCCTTAGGTAAATTACCAAAATGCCCTTTTTACGCATAAATTCATTTTAAGCATATGTAACTTAATTTTTGATATCTAAACTGATTTAGTAACAAAATTAGACATGCTAAGGCATATAATACTTGTCATAGGACTAGTTAGGCTTTCCGAACGGGTTTTATGCGAACGACGCGTTAAAGTGGCGTAAGCTACCTAAACTGGTCGTAATGGGTCAAAAGCACTTAGGATAGGTTTCGTTTTAGTACGTAGACTTTGTTAAACCATATTACATAAGTTCCCATACTTATTTGGTTTACGAACCCTCGTACTACCCGATCCTCCGATAGGTCCGTTTATTAATGTAGATACTATATAGGTGCCGTTTGATTCCGTGATCTTCTAGCTTTGCTTGATGGTTATCCTAGGACTTCTAAGCAATCTCAAGTGAGTACATAGACCCCTCTTTTACTGTTTTTCAAACATTTTGGGGTGAAACACATGTGCCTACTTGTTACTTTCATGATTTCATGCTTTTATATCATATACTTGCTATGTTCATTAGTACACTATTAGTACATGATTTCATTATGTTTTTGCTATGTATGCCCATTGTGTGCATACTTAGTACATCGTTTTACATAACATTTCATGCTATGTATGTTCATCATACTTAGTACATTTTACATCACATGCTATGTATGCCCATTGTGTGCATACTTAGTACATCGTTTTACATAACATTTAATGCTATGTATGTTCATCATACTTAGTACATCGTTTTACAAGACATCTTATACTTGGTATCATGCTATGTATGTCCATCCGTCGCATACTTAGTACATTGTTTGTGCATTCTTACCTATGGTTTGGTTGTTACATATTTCACTTGCCATACATGACATTTTGTTTACACAATACTTGATTGACATTTGACAACGGTTTAGACATGGGCAATTTACATTGGTGTTTTATGTGGGTAAGTGATTTGAGTAATGTGACGTGTGTAATGTGATACAAGCATGGTGGATACGTCGCTGGTACTTCCTATATATAAGTGCTTGTATTATATTACATGGCGTAGCGTTATTTAAATCATTCATTTGGATTTATACATTTTTACACAAATAACATATTTTTCACAAGACATTGTTTTACAAAACAGTTTGTTTTATACAAACTCATTTTTACTTGGTTATTCATTTAACCTTACATCATTCTTTTAACTATACATATCTATCATCGATTTTCAAACGTTTTATAAAAGCAAACACTTAAACTGGATTCATGACAAGTTTTTGGTTAAACATTTTCTTAAACCTAAGTCATGGATCCTATTTTTCATAAAACCTATGTACTCGCCGGCATTTTTATGCTGACGTATTTTCACATGTGTTTCAGGTACAATAGTTGATGATGATATTGATGCATGCTCACATAGGATTGGACGAGACCTTAGTGACATTAAAAGATGCAAGACTAGTTAATTTTTGTTATGTTTCTTTATTGTTAAGACATTGTAACTCATTTAATTCAATAAAACGAAATTTGTTTAATCCATGGTTGTGAAACAATGATTCTGTTACAACACTCCCCGACGTTTCCGCCACGTTTTGTTGTTTTACGTGGTCGGGGTGTGACATCCAAATTGAAGTTAAAACATAACCTAAGTGTCGGATTTGTCATATTCACAGATTAGTGTTGTCAATTTTAGGATTTGGTGAGTTTTGAAAGTTTGTTAGAGATTTCGCTCAAAACGGTCATGTTCAATAGTTCCGCTTATCTTTACATCACGAGGTTCCGCTCTTATGCACAACTTGTGGTTTTGCTCATAAGAGCACATTTTGATTCTGTTCATACGTGCATATTGGGTATTCCGCTTTTGTGTACATCAGAGGTTTCGCTCTTTAGTTCATATGATGAGAATTTGTACTTAGTGAAATTTTGATTTCGCTCATAGGGTTCCAAGTGTAATAACATGTAATTTTTAATTTTGGTAAAAAAAATTCTAAGTATTGATGCATGTTATATTGTGTTTGATGTGGAGGGTTCCAGTGTTGTTTTTGATCCTCTTCACAACAGTTGTTGTGATTTGGATATGCAGAAATACCCGGAGTTGGCACATTTCAGTGGCATCTTGGAATTCATGGGTCGTATTTCCATTCAAAAGGCATTAACTGATCAACGACCACTATACAAATCTCACATAGAGCGTTTCTAGAAAAATGCCAGCTATGATGATCAGAACAAAGTAATTTCGTCAATTGTTGAAGTGCATGGCAAGATGGAGAAGATTCTAGTCACTGAAGCGCTTATCCGTGAAGTTGTTAACTTTCCAGATGAAGCAGAGTCACCAACGAGATTTCCGGAAAGAATGGTGAAAGGCTGCATGTTAAGAATGGGATATCAGGGAGCTTTGAATGCTGGAAATTATTTGAAGTCAAAGTTTACAAAGCCATACAAGTTCCTTATTCACTGTGTATTAATGTCTTTGAGCCATACAAAAGGAGGTTATAATGCGGTGCGTGACTATCAAATGAACATGGTCACTGCATTAGTGCTGAACAAGAAATACAACTTTTCGCATATTGTGTTTCATTACATCGCAGAAAATATTACGACAAAGAGCAAGACCTGGATGTATCCAAGGTTTGTGCAGATGTTGATTGATCACGCTTATCCTGAAATTGACAGAAATATAAAGGACGATTTGCTGGTGCAATCACATATGAACGAGGTTACAATTAAACAGCTTGTAAGATATCACCCGAACCACCCTGAACCGAAAGTTGGTGCTGAATTTTTTGGTTTCATAAAAGATGCAAACTATGTTGATCCAGATCCAGTTGATCATCAGAACTGGAGAAATGAAGCCGAAATGAAAGAGGCGGCGTATGCTGAAGAGTTGAAAGTTCTTGAAGACTTCAAAAACACAAAGAATGAATGGTATGTGAAAGAAACAGGGAGAAGACGTAGAAAGGCCACTCCTATTGTTAAAAAGGATGAGGAATCTTCTTCACAACCAAAGAAGAAGCAAAAGAAAGCTGCGAAACGTCTTTGATTGATGAACCTGAAGAAGATGATCCAGTGGTTGTTGCGGAAAAAGAACAAGTTGTAGCTACGGAAGAAGATCCGTTTAATGTTGATGAACATATGTTGTTTGACACAGATGTCTTTGAGACAGGGCCTTCTGTTGAAGTTGAAGCTGAGCAAGTTGTAAATGTTGAAGCTCAGAAAGAAAAAGAGAAAGTTATTGAAGATATTGAGGGTGACGATGTGGATAAGAGTACAACGAGTTCCTCGAGTTCTTCAGATGAAGAAGTAGTTGATGAGACTGAACGTTTACGAAGAATTAAGGAGGCAACATAACAAGAAAAGTTGTTAAGAAAGAGAAAGAGACAGGAAAAGGACGATGATGATGTTTATATTCCTTCTCCAGAACATGTCTCAGAATCACAATCTCCTCCAAGTGGTAGAAAGAAAGTTGGAGCTCGAAAGAAAGTAGTTTCTCCAAAGATTCGTAAAGCCACACCAAAGATTAAAATGCCGAAAATTGTGTTAAAGAAGAAAAAAACCCAAGAAACCAGGAAACCACCAACACCACCACAATCACAAATCCAATCACCACCCCGACAATCAACACCACCACAACAATCCTCACCACCAAAACAACCAACACCACCCAGACAACCATCGCCTATACATCTTTCACCATTACATCTTTCACCACCACCACAACAAACCTTACTTACATCGCAAGAAATCTTCCAAACACCACCTCCTACACAACATATTGACCAAACTACACCTGGTTCTTCGGGATACAAAGGCTTTCCAACGGTTCCGTCAAATTTGGGAACGAGTCTTGAAGATGTAGGAGACTTTGATTTTGCCAATACTACACAAGTCAAGGAAGTAGAAAAGAAAATTGATGCAGTGATTGCTGAGAACAAGAAGTTAGCTGATGAAAATAAAAGGGTGTCTGATCGCGAAAGAATTCTTGAAATGCGTGTGAAGAGGTTGGAGAATGAAAATAAAGAGTTGGTGAAAAAGATTGACACTGATCAATCTGAGATAGATATTTTAAAAGTACGAGTGGCTGAACTTGAAGAAGAAAAGACTCGTAGAGATGAACAAAATGAATACTTCAAGTTGAAGAACAAAGAACTAGAAGCGGCTAAAAAATCAAGAGATCATGAGTTCTATATGTTGAGTAAAGTCGTTGAAAGTATGCTTGGAACATCTGTAGAGCAAAAGTTTGAAGAGTTGCAAGTTGAGGAAATCAGGGCACAGCGTCAAGCAGAAACAGATAGACAAATGAAAGATAAAGGTAAAGGCATTGAAGGAAGTTCTGCAGTGTTAGAGAGATCAATAGTACCTTCTATGGTCACTGAAAATCCTGAGCCGATATCTGCTATCTCTGGTTTATTCGAAGAAGAAACTCCTCTTGATGAATTAATAGGTGATGATGATGAAGAGGAAGATGATGAAGATGAGAAAGTGTTTTCTGCGAGCAGTCATGGTTCCGACAATGATGATGATGATGATACTCAAGGTGGTATAGGATTGAAAGTTACTGAAGCTTCCACTGAGAAAAAAGTTGATGATCTAATGAATGATTCAGTGAACGAAGAATCAGGGGGAGCAGATGGAAAGGGAGAGTCTAGTGGAGCTCAGATTGTTGAACATAGTGAGAAGTTAATTCTGGGATTGGATGTTTACAGAGAAATGATGCATACGGTGAATCCTGACTTCAAATTCGATTTTGAAGAAGAATTGAATGATTTTGATATCAATCAACAGACTGAATATGAGTATAAGTATGTTGAAGAGGCTGATATGTATGACAGAGTTGAAGTTGAAGATTGGACGGATGATGAGGATGTGGTTGAAGATACTTCTAAGTATCCTACGCTGATGGAATTCTTTACTGAGGAAAATAGAGATGAATTGAGACGAAAAGTAGCTGAAGCATTGAAAGACAAAAACTTTGATGGCACTCAAAAAGATATGGAAAAGGAAGAAAAGAAGAAATGGTTTAAAGATAGTCACGAGAGGAAGTTCAAAAGACCTTTGAAGTACTATCGACGTGATCGAAATGTGTCTCTCGGTGACATCATAAGCTGGGGTTTCTTACCTCAAGTGAATGCTTATGCGATAAGAAGAGAGTGCGGAGTTCAGTACTTTGAACGTCTATATGACATTATGTCATTACCTTGGTGGGATGTAGATGAGCTATCAAAGGTGAGAACTTTGGATTATCCTGTTCGTCAGAATGACATTCCAATGTGGGGGTACATTAAGTTTGAGTCATTAAAAGAGTTTCGTAAATGGAAGCCGCATCATCCAAAGTGAGTGCAGAGGGTAGATCCGGATACTGGTGTTACAGAGACTATCCTTAATGTCAAACCACCAAGAACAATGAAAACGATACCAATGCCTAAAATGGAACAAGAATTTTACAAAGGCTTCATGGGATGGGTGTATAGTTGCATTTCGACTGAAGCTGTGATTTCTTACAGAGCAGCAGGGGAGATATGAGAGATACATGTGTATGATCCTATGTGGCTTGTAAACTGCTCAGCGAAGGATATTGAATGTCTATTCATTAACAAGATTCATTATCAACCAGAAGATAAAGAGCAGGCCATGCAGTTTCAACGTGTTGCTAGCCTTTGCTTTCAGAAAGGTATCAATTCTGAGAGTAAATGGAAGTCATCCTGGTGGTCGCTTGATGAAAAGATGAAAAGGAAAGCTAAACGTGAACGTCAAAAGCTTGAAGAGAAGAGAGGTATGTTTATGAAGATTCAAGCTGAAGAAGAAAAGGCAAAGAAGAAAGAGAACGATATGATAAGAAATGCTCTTAGGAGGAAGTCTAAGCAGCACGAAGAAAAGTTCAGAGCTATTTGAAGACCCGAAGACAAGACGAAGACTGCGGCTGTATCCAAGGGGGAGTTTGTTGGTGCACGAATGTCTAAAGCCTGCGTCTTAGTCTTAGTTGATCCATGTATAGGGTCTAGATGTGTTAATTATGTATTGTATAGGGGGTTGAAGTGTAATTGTTTGATTTTCATGTTGATATTTCGCTTAAATGGACATGTGCCATAAGAGCGAAACCCCAACTTGATGGTTTCGCTCATATGGACATGGTCACATAAGCGAAACCCTCTCCCCTATAAATACCCAAGTTGTTTTCTCATTTTGAACGTTCATGTCTCCCGTGTAGCCGACCTGCTGCTCGTGTATTTTGTGAAGATTGAATGAGAAAACTGTTTTAAAGTGTATTACTTCTGTTTCTACTCATTTATAGTACATTTTAGCTTTGATTCATGTCGATTTTGTATTTCTGCTGCATTTTCGGTAGTTGCTAGCTCTGATTGACTCAATAGACTGTCAAATACGGTCCTACATTATCTCAAATTCTTACGATTTCGGCCGATCATCGGCGCAATCTTTCTGTATTCGGCGGCTGTCTTGACATGATCACGTATCTGAACAATCTTGCCTCTAGTTTTTCCTGACCATCTCGGACCAGTGGATTTTTTATCTTCGGTCTCCGTTCAACACGACGGGGATTGACTTATTACATTCCATCTAACGCTTCACACGTAGCGGTTTAAACGGCGGTGTGGTAAATACTGTTATAGGAAGACTCCACTAAGGGCAAGTGAGTGTTCCAACTTTTTATTGAAGTTTATCACACAAGCACTTATCGTGTTCATACAATTTGCATCGTTTAGTAGCTCAGTCTATTCATGTTAATATTCAAGTTCTTACGATCAACGGTGTGCTGCAATCCTTGTGATCAGTAAAGATCGTGTAACGCTTTCTTTCAGGTAATGACGTCAAATTTGCAGGGCACAATACTGTATCTAGCTCAAGGTTTCTTCTTATGATTCCTTAATCAATGTGACGCGTATGCAATGTTGTGGTCTCGTTGCATCGACGTGCAATCGAGATTTTGTCGAGAAACGTCACATAACTGCAACTCTAACACCGTAGCTCTTAGTTGCAGGGTTGGCATAAATCTCGTTCTTTATCCATCATGTACCTTAAAGTTCTCCCTTCGCGAATTCGAAATCCGCTTTTCGTCATCATAGCACATAACTGTTCTTTTCTCTAAGAGTTGCAAGGTAAATTACAGCTGTTGCTCACGACCTTCCTTGGTCGTTAGCCATATAAGAATGTAGTCAATAAATATAATCATGGTCTATCCAGGTATGGCTTACACGTTCGATTCATGAGGTCCATGAATATTGTCGATGCATGCGCTAAGCCAACTGGTACGACGAGGAACTCGTAACACTCGAAGCGAGTCTTAAAGGTCGTTTTAGGGATATTTCCTTCTTGAATTCACAGTTATGGACATCCTGTCCTCAAGTCGAACTCTGAGTGGTAACTAGAACCTTACGATTGGTCTGTTCATGTCATCATCCTTTGTAAAGGATACCAATCCTTGATATCCAATTTTCCGGAATTTATGCAAAAAACGGGAACTGTCAACTTTCCCTTTGTGTCCTTAACTAAGGGCGTCATGTACTTAATTTCCTCTGCTAGCAGCTCTTGCAGTTATATCGGAGGCTCATGCTTCGCAGACGAAGCTAGTTGGTAAGGTGTCATCTTGTCACTGGTGCCGCTTCTGGCACGAGGCTCATCTTAATCCTCTCTTGTCACTGCGGAGGGGCGTTCCTGGCAAGTCTTCAGAAAAGGCTTCTGGAACTTCTTTCATCACGGGGATGTTCTCAGGCCCTATACTTGGATATCTAATCCATGCTGACTATCATATTATGACTTCTCAAGTCAATGGTAACAGAAGGTTCCGGCCTTCTGAGTCCCTAAATACAATCCTTAATTGCTTCATCTGCTTAAACTAGCCTTCGATATGCCCATTTCTAAAGAATACGGGGCGTCTATTTTACTCAAAACTAGGCCAAACAGTTTCTTAAGTTCTAAGCATACAAAGTTAAAGTTGATGCCAGTATTAATCAAAAGTAGATGCATAAGGTTGGTTAATAGGGAACGTACCCGTAACCGCATCTGGATCCTGGTGTGTCTCACGAGTTTCGATCGTGAAAACCCTTCCTTGCTTGTTTCTTCCTAGGGCAATCTTTCCTAAAGTGCCCTGCTTCACCACATTTGTAGTAACCTGGTACTCTCTTATTTCTTCCATCTGGGTTCTTCGCCTAACAGGCGTCCTTGCTGTGCCCTTCTTTTCCAAATTTTCCACACTTAGGCCTCAGACATCGACCTTCATGGTGAAAAGTGCATTCCCCGCACCTCGGCTTAGTCCCCGAGTAACCTTTACCACCGGCCTTATTAGTGGTTCCAACAGTTTTCCTGCCATGCGGCAGATTCACTTTCTTTCTGTTGTTTGCTTTAGAGCTTCCATAGCTGACTTGGGTGCCCATCTTTAGGTTTGAAGACTTCCTCTTCTTGTTGCCCGATGACTCCACATGAGTCTCTTTCTTGTTATCCTCAGATTCCGAAAATTTTCCTACACGTAGAGTTTCTTCAGTAAGTGTAACGCTTAAATCGATAGCCTCTGCGATGGTTGGAGGCCTTGAGGTAGTAACCAAGCTCCTAATTTGTCACACCCCGATCTCCACGTGTCACCGGTGGGCCCGGTGTGGGGTACAGTGACGTAGTTGGCATCGTCATAGACAATCAACACAATATAATAATGCACAGCGGAAGCAGAATAGATTCATTTCAACTTTAATTAAAATGTAATAATAAATATCACAAGTAGTTGAAACGGATCCACAGGCGGATCAAACAAAATAAGATATATTGTTCAACAGTTTATTGTCGTCCGAGCTTGCGAGACTATTGTGGACGCTCTTTAGGAAACAGCCAGCCTAGTACGTATAGTACCTGCACTTAACCTTTTGGGAAAATACGTCAGTTTACACTGGTAAATACAAATTAACTGACTTATTTTGAAAATGATTGAAAATTTATTTAAATGCACATGGCATAAATATTTTTATAACTTGGGATAATTATGCAATATAAACTTGTGAACGAATTACATGCTACTCGTACGTTTGGTAGCCCGGGATCTTGTCCGGGTTAAAGATTAAATGACACACCACATTAAAGAGTTATACACGACGGGTGTACGCCTACACCCCGTGCTCTGGTCGTGGCCATCTCGTAAGATAATGCCAAGGATATCCGGGACACGGTCAATAACCCCCCAAATGCTTAAAGTAAAACAAGACTGTTTAAACGAGCCGAACAAATTATTCCAATTGCATACCCAAGGGTGCAAGATTTGTGCGCTCGATCAAGCGGTATTCTATATACCGTACCCCAAGCCCGTATAGGGAAAATAAGTCAAAATGTATTTACCTGAGTAAGTATGAATCACAATTGGTAAGTGTAGATAGCTTTTACTGGGCCTCCTAATCTGGAACAAAGGTTTATAATAACCTATTAGATTCCTAACGGGTCTTTATTTAAGCTTTAGCTTAGACCGGTTAGTTTTAAGGATGATACGGTTCAAGCGCACGATTAAGCGAAAGACCGGATAGAATGTGATTTAGACCCGACAAGTTTGAATACTTGTATAATATGGGTATACTAAATACATTCTGGATTTTGAGACGAAAACGATAACGTTTGACCCGTTTCGGTCAATTTATGCAAACTAGTTACATAAACCGAACCGAACGCTAAAAGGGCGTTACGGGTAACCAAAAGAGTCATATGCAAGTTCCCTGAGATAATATGCTTTAAATATGATATAATATCAGCAAGTTATGTTCTATTATGCCCCGATTATATTTAAACTCAATTTTTGCCTTATAAGGGCATTTTGGTCATTTAAAAGATTATAAAAGAGTCAAATTGGAAATCTGAGTTTCGGGTTTGATTTATACAGTGAATATAGTTAATTTGACATGTTATAACAGTAGGGTATGACCCATATACCAAACTTATCATTTGAAATCAAACTATGCACCGTAGGGGTATTTTAGTAATTTCACAAGGGCTAAAACTGTCAAAACTGGAAATCTGAGTTCAAAAATTTATACTTACTGTTATTATATTAAAATATGCTAAATACATCAGTAGGTATGAGTCTTATATGTTTAATATGAGTATAACGCTTACTATGCGCTAAAAACGCTAAAAATGCGATTTAGAGCCGTTTCCGGGTTTTTAAAAGAAAGCTGAGATTTTTATATTTCCAGAATGCTCAAAATAATTTATTTAACAATTAAAATCTGTAGAAAAAGGTTTGGGGTCAAAAGAATGTATAAAGCTCATTTTATGGCTTAAACGGTCAAAACCGACATTAACCGAATCGACTTAGCGACCTATAATACGATCAGCCAAAAATTAAATAAAAATCATCAAAAATCCCAAAATATTATATAACATCAGTGGGTAAAAAGTTTTATATCAAAACGTGGCCTGAAATAGGTTATTCGTGAAATGCGCCGTTTATTTAACATAAAGATATAGTTTTACGATATCGGCCATAACTCAAAATCTGGACCACCAACTGATCTCAAATTTTCGGTGCAAGTTTATAAATTAGAAATAAAGATTTCTACTCTTTCACTTTTTCAAAAATCACGTTTTATATCAAAAAGGGCAAAATAGTCAACTTTTAAGCATAATCGGAAACATGCATATGAATCGGCTAAGCATAGACCCAAGTTGTAAAAATTCCAGAGAGTTAAACTAAAATAAAAATGGCCTAAAATAAGCTCTAATACAGATCTCATACATGCATGCACGGATCCGAATCGAGAGTCAACGAAAAAGTCGTTTTACAAGACTTTCGGTTCCGATTCGTGTTTATACTAAAGATTGTCGAGTTGATTATGATAAAACACATTCTTATATTCATTATAAGTTATTTTTGATGATCAAACTGATTGCATGTCATCTACATTACCATTTATGCTATATTTCGCAAAAACGATTTCTGTTGACTTTTTAAGAACATCTTTGACTCGACAAATAGCATGCTTAGAGTGGGAATCAGAGAATACCCTTTTGAGGGTTTGTTTCCCACATAAATACCAACTTATACGTGGTTTCAATTTGAGAAATGACAGAGCCAATTTCGTTTAATCGAAAAGTCAAACTATATGAACAACGGTTTGACTTTTGGCTAATAATTAAAGCTATAACGAATTAGAGAATGATATGAAGGCTTACAAAGGTCCTAATGAAGCCTAGAAAACACTTGGAGGCTGCCTTGTCGATCAGATTGCTCCTGGAAAGCCTTGAGAGTTCTTGCAAGTTGTGGGTGTTCTTGTTACTATCACAAGTGCCTCAAAAAAATGAAGAAATGATCTGATTTATGGAGAATTCAGGAGTTGTAAGAGTGCACCAGGTGTCCTAGACATGCATGGCCATCTATTGGTGAGAATTGGAGGTGATCCCAGCTATTTCCCACTCAAAAAATGGACTAAACAGCCCCTGCTCGCAATCTGCTGCACCTGGGTTTATTGGCAGCTGCCAAACTTCGTTAATTATTGGCAGTTTTGGTCCCTGTCCTTGCACGCGAGGTTTTGGCTATGAATCTTGACTCGTAAACCCTCAAATCTGGTTTTTAAGAACCTTGGGACATTTACCAACATGGTAATGTCCTCGGATAACTTTGCGCTCACCCAAAAAGTCATGAAATTCAATGTTGACGCTTTTAACCCCTCAAGTACGGTTTTGGCCATAACTTTCTCATACGATAACGAAACTTCATGAAATTTTTACCACATATTCTAGTGAGTATATTTTAGCATTACAAGGCTTCGGGTCTTCCAAAAGTTCACTCAGAGGTATAAATTCAACATGTTGACACTTTTAGCCCCTATAGTTTGTAATTCCTCACTTTTGTGCAATTTCCGCTTCGTATGATCCATGATCCATCCATTTAGGTTATAAACATTATGTAGGGTTATTATAGATTCTATTTATCCCTTGTTGACACTTTGGACCCTTACGTTCCATAGTTTTCACTGTTTGTCAACTTTAGTCCCTCTAAAGTATGTTTTCGCATATGCAAAGTCTATGACACGTGTCAATGCATTATTGGACGAAATTTTTCGAGGTGTTACATCCTCACCCCCTTAAAAGAAATCTCGACCTCGAGATTTACTGAAACAAATGAGGGTATTTTTCCTTCATCGTGGATTCCACTTCCCA
This sequence comes from Helianthus annuus, assembly GCF_002127325.2. NCBI lineage: Eukaryota > Viridiplantae > Streptophyta > Magnoliopsida > Asterales > Asteraceae > Helianthus > Helianthus annuus. The sequence continues at coordinate 127,024,172 of NC_035445.2, forward strand.
CGTGTATTCGGGACCTCTACGGGCATCCCATTTGACCTTGACAATAGGTATATACTTCCTTCGAAGCTTCTTCACCTGTCGATCCTCGATCGACAATGGTTTCTCCACGAACTTCAAACTCTCATCTATGTGTATATCTGTATGCGGTATAACCAGTGATTCATCAGCGAAACACTTCTTCAAATTACAGATGTGGAACACATTATGAATAGCGCTAAGTTCTTCAGGCAAGTTTAACTTATAAGCAACTGACCCGACACGTTCGATAATCTCGAAAGGTCCTATATATCTCGGGCTTAGCTTGCCTTTCTTACCAAATCGCATCACCCCCTTCCAGGGCGATACTTTAAGCAACACCTTATCACCTACATCGAAGTGAAAATCTTTGCGCTTAGGATCCGCATAACTCTTCTGCCTATCCCTGGCAGCTTTCAAACGATCGCGAATTTGAACGATCTTGTCCGTCGTCTCAAAAACGATTTCTGGTCCTGATAGTTGGACATCTCCAACTTCTGCCCAACAGATGGGCGATCTACACTTCCTACCGTATAGGGCCTCAAAAGGCGCAGCCTTTATGCTGGAATGGTAGCAATTGTTGTAGGAGAATTCAATCAGTGGTAGGTTCTTATCCCAACTACCACCCAAGTCGATCGCACATGCAGGCAGCATGTCTTCCAAAGTTTGAATAGTACGCTCACTCTGACCATCGGTCTGAGGATGATAAGCCGTACTAAAATTCAAACGAGTGCCCAACGATTGTTGGAAGCTCTTCCAAAAATGCGACGTATATCTAGTATCTCTATCAGAGATAATAGATACAGGTATACCATGTAGCGCTACAATCTTATCAACGTATAATTGAGCTAACATATCAGAGCTATACGTCTCCTTGATGGGTAGAAAATGAGCTGACTTCGTCAGTCTATCTACTATGACCCATATGGTATCATTTCCCTTTCTCGTCTTCGGCAACTTGGTGATGAAATCCATTGTCACCATTTCCCATTTCCATTTGGGAATTTCAGGTTGTTGAAGCAAACCTGACGGCTTCTGATGCTCAGCCTTGACTTGCGCACAAGTCAAACATTTAGCTACATGCTCGGCTACAGACTTATTTAAACCAATCCACCAGTAGTTTGCTTTTAGATCCTGGTACATCTTATCAGCTCCAGGATGAACAGAATATTTAGAGCTGTGGGCTTCCTGGAGGATAACATCCCGAAGTCTTCCATAAACTGGAACCCATATTCGTCCGTTCAGTCTTAGCATTCCATCTTTGTCGTAGAATAACTGCTCCTCGGTTACTCCTAATTTCTCTTCAGGATAGTTAGCTTCCAACACAGCTTCCTTCTGTGCAGCTAACACCCTTTCGTTCAAACTATTCCTTATTTCAATGCGCTTGGCATTGATTCTGATCGGTTTCACTCTTTCTTTTCTGCTTAAGGCGTCGGCAACTACATTGGCCTTGCCTGGATGGTATCTTATCTCACAGTCGTAATCATTTAGAGTTTCCATCCATCGCCTTTGTCGCATGTTCAATTCCTTCTGATTGAACAAGTGTTGAAGACTCTTGTGATCCGAATAGATTATACACTTGGTTCCATACAAGTAATGTCTCCATAGCTTCAATGCAAATACCACTACACCCAGTTCCAAATCGTGGGTGGTGTAGTTCTTCTCATGCACCTTTAATTGTCGAGAAGCGTAGGCAATGACTTTACCTCTCTGCATGAGTACACAGCCCATACCAGTATGTAACGCATCACAGTACACCACAAAATCTTCTATACCATCAGGCAATGTCAGCACTGGTGCATTGCTCAACTTCTTCTTCAGGATGTCGAAGGATTCCTGCTGCTTAGGGCCCCAATCAAACTTAATCTTCTTACGAGTCAACGAAGTTAGGGGCGCAGCAATTCTTGAAAAGTTCTCGATAAATCGCCTATAGTATCCTGCCAATCCGAGGAAACTGCGAATCTCGGTGGGAGTCTTCGGCTCCTGCCAGTTCATGATTGCTTCTACTTTAGCGGGATCTACTTGGATACCACGCTCGCTTACCACATGTCCAAGGAACTGGACTTCTCGAAGCCAAAATTCACACTTCGAAAATTTGGCATAAAGTTTCTCCTGATGCAGAAGTTTGAGAATACAACGAAGGTGTTTCTCATGGTCAGCTTGGTTCTTCGAGTAGATAAGGATGTCGTCGATAAAGACGATGACGAATTTATCCAAATAAGGCTTGCAGACGCGATTCATGAGATCCATGAATGCGGCTGGTGCGTTAGTGAGCCCAAAAGGCATCACTAGGAACTCATAATGTCCATATCGAGTCCTAAACGCTGTCTTGTGCACATCTTCATCCTTGACCTTCAACTGATGATAACCTGACCTCAAGTCGATCTTTGAGAAGTAGCTTGCTCCTTGCAACTGATCGAACAGATCGTCGATCCTGGGTAACGGATATCTATTCTTAATAGTGACTTTATTATTCTCACGGTAATCGATGCACAGACGCATCGATCCATCCTTCTTTTTAATGAACAAGATTGGCGCTCCCCAAGGAGACGAGCTAGGTCTAATAAAACCTTTAGCTAACAAATCATCCAATTGCGTCCTCAACTCTTTCGTCTCCGTTGGTGCCAACCTATATGGTGCTCTTGCTACTGGCGCTGCACCTGGAATGATGTCTATTCGAAAGTCCACTTGCCTATCCGGTGGCAAACCGGGTAGTTCTTCAGGGAATACTTCAGGATATTCAGAGATGACAGTGATATCTTCGATCTTCGGCTTCGGTTCATCAATAGTAACTTGTGCCATATAAATGACACATCCCTTCTGCAGGCATCTGGATGCCTTGAGTATGGACACTTGCTTAGGCAATCCATGCTGGGTATCTCCCTGGATAGTAAGTGACTCACCAGACGGAGTGTTAACTACCACTTGCTTTCTATTGCACACAATCTGGGCTTGGTTACGCGCTAACCAATCCATGCCTATCACTATATCGAATCCGGCTAGCTTAAAGGGAAGCAAGGATAACGGGAAAGAATGATTCCTAATGGATATAACACATCCATCTAGAACAGTCGAGGCGGTTTCTATAGTTCCATCGGCTAATTCCACCTCATACTTCACACTTAAGGTTTTAACAGGAAGGTTTAACAACTTACAAAACTTATCATCAACAAATGATTTATCTGCTCCTGAATCAAATAGAACCCTAGCAAAAACATCATTTACAAGAAAAGTACCTGTAATGACGTTGTCGTCCTGAACTGCTTCCTTGGCGTCCATTCTGAAGACTCTCGCATTGGTCTTCTTTCCATCATCAGCTTTCTTTGCATTCTTTGGGCAATTAGGTCGGATGTGCCCTTTCTCATTGCAACCATAACAAGTTGCGTCCTTAAGTTTCTTACAATCTAATGCCTTATGATCTGGGGACTTACAAATCCCACATAATTTCTGCTGAGATTGAGATCTAGACTCCTGTCTGCATCTCCCAAAATGATGCTTCCTACAAACCTTGCATCTGGGTTTCTCACCCGACTGATGATCTCCCTTCTTGAATCCCGACCCTTTCCTGTGGTCGTTGTTCCCTCGGTGTCGTTTCTCCGATCTTCGTGAGGTTTCATCCTCACGTTTCCTCTTGTTTTCCTCCGAGCTCTTAAGAGCTCTCAACCTGACTACATCCTGAGTGAGGGAGAGAGATATATCAGCTACTGATCTGAACGTCGTAGGCCTTGATGCCTTAACGCTCGCTTTGATCTCTGGTGCCAAACCCCCAATAAAACGGGCGATCCTTCGCGGCTCAGGGGTCACTAGGTATGGCACTAATCGAGACAGAGTGTTGAAGGTGGTGAGATATGCCTGACAGTCGAGGTTCTTCATCACTAGGGATACGAAATCCGACTCAATCCTTTCGACCTCATGTTGCGGGCAAAAATTTTCTTTGATCAGAACTACAAACTGATCCCATGACATATCGTATAGTGTGGCCTTACCGACAGCTTGTAGGAGCGATTTCCACCATGCTAGAGCATCTCCTTTAAATGACTGGGACACGTACTTTACTACGTCCCTATCAGCACACCCGCTGATATCAACGACCGTATCCATCTCATCTAACCACGTCATGCAGTCAACTGCTCCTTTTTCCCCAGTGAAATCCCTGGGTTTGCATGAAACGAAATATTTGTACGTACAGGACTTGCTGTGCGTTTCATGCTTCTGCTTGATTTCTTGTTTTGGGACACTGCTGTGGTTGGAGGAGTGATTATCCTGATCATCCTTCTTCGGCTCATTTTTCTTAGAAGGCGGCTTGCTATGAGCCTCCGAATGAGTCTTGGGCTTGACATGTGATACGGTTCGGGTCCTACTCCGAGGCCCGCTTGATTCCCTGAATTGCCTATCCATGGCCTTGGCAACAACATTTTCAACTAGTGCTTGCAGTTCCGCACCAGTTACGTGAATCTTTGTGTTATCTGGGTGTTCCCCTGAACGACTGTTTGTTTCTTCCGATTTTGCCATGTAGCTTTAAGAGCTACAATAAAGTAAGGACAAGGTCTATTTAGAAACCTAACAGTATTATCGTTCTTGACGATTTATTAACCATGGTATTAATAACCATAATAGTTAATTTATTTAATTTCATTCAGCATTTTAACAGCATTTATCATAGAATGAAATATATATATTGGCACAATAGGCCTAGTCACTTCGGACAACTTCTAAATTTTAAATTTAGATTTTTATAGGATTAAAATTTGTATAATTAAACAGATAATCCTTTACTTGGCAGGGAGTCATAAACCACGACTACCTTTTTGTTTTATATGACATAGTCATAACCCGTAGGTATCAAGTCATTACAAGACTTGTATACAGATATAATCTGTAGATAATTTATTAAAAGGGTGACATGGGTGATTTTACAGATCACGCTAGCCAAGAATGTTAACATGTTTACAGATGTTAACAGAGAATTGAATCTTTTTAACCAGGTTTTACCATATTGGCCAGGTCTTTTAATAAGACATTCAAGCTAGGTTTTACCTTCTTAAGATTCTTATTAAATGGCAATCAAAATAACAATTGATATTTTTCATTTATTTGAATATTATATTCATGCACATAGATAAAATGAAAAACTTAAATTAACCATTTAACATAAAGTAAACTAGTACAACTTTGCCCTAAACGGGACTTTTCTCAAATAGCATGCCCACGCAGGGGCTAAACCAAATAACAAACAAATAAAACAAAATAAACCCACGCAGGGGTTAAACAGAAATAACATACCCACACAGGGGTAGAATAAGAGAAATATACCCACGCAGGGGTAGAATACAGGAATAAATGTCCTCGCAGGGACATGCGTACAGAAGATAAATGTCCACGCAGGGACATGAGTAAATGAGCTAACAAACAAAGGATTTAATAATCCTTCTTACCCTTACCCTTAATCAAGTCAACTATCTTCTTGAACATACCGCGGTTGTGTCGGCGATCTTCCCGCATTTCCTGTCGCAATTCACGTCGCACGTCGTTTATCCCTTGCAGGATTTCTTGGACTTGCGGTGGCGACATCATTGGCGCCGGCGGCGGTGGCTGATACTGCGGTGGTAGAGGAGGCTGCGGCTGCTGGTATCCATGCGGTGGGTATCCAAAAGCTGATTGTCCCGTAGCCCAGGGACCTCCAAAAGCACTCTCCTGGTTGAGAGGGTTGTAGCCTGAAGCTAACCAGTAGGGATCCCCTGTGTAGTCATATCCTGGGGGAAAAGTCGGCTCGAAAGGGTTGAACTGTGCTGCGCTAGCATACGCAGGGATTGGCTCTCCAAAGTTCTGCGGTGGCAGTGGCGCAATAGGCGCAGAAGTAACCTCTGAAATGGGATGCTGAGATTCTCCCATCTCTGACTCCTCGTGAAGCGGCAAGTAGCGGCTGCTACCTGAATGTCGAGGGGTGCCAATGCGTATCCCTCCTCGCGTAGACATACGGGCGTTCCTCCTTGGCCTCTGAGGCGGAGGGGGCAAAACCGGAGGTGGTGGCGGCGGCGGAGTGACTACGTCGCCCCAGAGACCCTCTGAAGGATCCTGCTGCTGAGGCTGCTGCTGAAGCTGCTGCTGCTGGGAGTGATGCTGTGAGTGCACAGGAGAGTTGTGGTAGGACTGGTGCATGGGAGAGTTATGGTAACTAGGGGTAAAAACCCAGTCGTGCTGCTTGAATCTCTCCTCGAAACTATCGGGACCATTGTAAGGTGATCCCGTGAACGGTGACCCATTAGATATCTCAATGGGGTGGTTTGGTGTGCCGGACGGTGGCATGGAAGGATCGGTGTCCTCATCGACCTCCATCTCATTGCCACCCGAAAAGTGGTCTTCAGGTCCAAGTGGGTTATGATCCACTGGTTCTTCCAAATAGGCATCAGGGTTTACAGGCCCTGATAGACGGGTGCTGGGTAATCATGAGGTGACTGGTGTAGAGGAATGAAAGATCCGGGGGAGTTGTGGGGCCCATTTTCAGAGTGAGGCCCAAAAGAGTGGGGTAGGGAAGGTGAGGTACTCAGTGACACTGAGTGCCTGGCTGGTTCAGCGAATGATCTCCAAAGATCTCGGGCAACAGTGTTATGGGATGCTGATGGGGTTCGCCTATGCGAAGGCCCTGCCTCATGGTCGTGAGAGGTGGCGAATGCTCCTCGTCCCCTTCCTTGTACACGTGGCGGCATCTTGAACCTGCCAAAAATCAAACAAGTTGCACAACAAGATATATATAAGACAAAGTTAGAAAAAAAAAGAAAATTTGAACATTTCCTAAGTTCTTTGTCTAGACTCGAAAATCGAGAAATGTGCAATTGTGTAACTGAGATTAAACACAAAAGACTAGTGTTTAATTCACTCAGCGTTGGCTCTGATACCAACCTGTCATACCCCGATCTCCACGTGTCACCGGTGGGCCCGGTGTGGGGTACAGTGACGTAGTTGGCATCGTCATAGACAATCAACACAATATAATAATGCACAGCGGAAGCAGAATAGATTCATTTCAACTTTAATTATAATGTAATAATAAATATCACAAGTAGTTGAAACGGATCCACAGGCGGATCAAATAAAATAAGATATATTGTTCAACAGTTTATTGTCGTCCGAGCTTGCGAGACTATTGTGGACGCTCTTTAGGAAACAGCCAGCCTAGTACGTATAGTACCTGCACTTAACCTTTTGGGAAAATACGTCAGTTTACACTGGTAAATACAAATTAACTGACTCATTTTGAAAATGATTGAAAATTTATTTAAATGCACATGGCATAAATATTTTTATAACTTGGGATAATTATGCAATATAAACTTGTGAACGAATTACATGCTACTCGTACGTTTGGTAGCCCGGGATCTTGTCCGGGTTAAAGATTAAATGACACACCACATTAAAGAGTTATACACGACGGGTGTACGCCTACACCCCATGCTCTGGTCGTGGCCATCTCGTAAGATAATGCCAAGGATATCCGGGACACGGTCAATAACCCCCCAAATGCTTAAAGTAAAACAAGACTGTTTAAACGAGCCGAACAAATTATTCCAATTGCATACCCAAGGGTGCAAGATTTGTGCGCTCGATCAAGCGGTATTCTATATACCGTACCCCAAGCCCGTATAGGGAAAATAAGTCAAAATGTATTTACCTGAGTAAGTATGAATCACAATTGGTAAGTGTAGATAGCTTTTACTGGGCCTTCTAATCTGGAACAAAGGTTTATAATAACCTATTAGATTCCTAACGGGTCTTTATTTAAGCTTTAGCTTAGACCGGTTAGTTTTAAGGTTGATACGGTTCAAGCGCACGATTAAGCGAAAGACCGGATAGAATGTGATTTAGACCCGACAAGTTTGAATACTTGTATAATATGGGTATACTAAATACATTCTGGATTTTGAGACGAAAACGATAACGTTTGACCCGTTTCGGTCAATTTATGCAAACTAGTTACATAAACCGAACCGAACGCTAAAAGGGCGTTACGGGTAACCAAAAGAGTCATATGCAAGTTCCCTGAGATAATATGCTTTAAATATGATATAATATCAGCAAGTTATGTTCTATTATGCCCCGATTATATTTAAACTCAATTTTTGCCTTATAAGGGCATTTTGGTCATTTAAAAGATTATAAAAGAGTCAAATTGGAAATCTGAGTTTCGGGTCTGATTTATACAGTGAATATACTTAATTTGACATGTTATAACAGTAGGGTATGACCCATATACCAAACTTATCATTTGAAATCAAACTATGCACCGTAGGGGTATTTTAGTAATTTCACAAGGGCTAAAACTGTCAAAACTGGAAATCTGAGTTCAAAAATTTATACTTACTGTTATTATATGAAAATATGCTAAATACATCAGTAGGTATGAGTCTTATATGTTTAATATGTGTATAACGCTTACTATGCGCTAAAAACGCTAAAAATGCGATTTAGAGCCGTTTCCGGGTTTTTAAAAGAAAGCTGAGACCAGAATGCTCAAAATAATTTATTTAACAATTAAAATCTGTAGAAAAAGGTTTGGGGTCAAAAGAATGTATAAAACTCATTTTATGGCTTAAACGGTCAAAACCGACATTAACCGAATCGACTTAGCGACCTATGATACGATCAGCCAAAAATTAAATAAAAATCATCAAAAATCCCAAAATATTATATAACATCAGTGGGTAAAAAGTTTTATATCAAAACGTGGCCTGAAATAGGTTATTCGCGAAATGCGCCGTTTATTTAACATAAAGATATAGTTTTACGATATCGGCCATAACTCAAAATCTGGACCACCAACTGATCTCAAATTTTCGGTGCAAGTTTATAAATTAGAAATAAAGATTTCTACTCTTTCACTTTTCCAAAAATCACGTTTTATATCAAAAAGGGCAAAATAGTCAACTTTTAAGCATAATCGGAAACATGCATATGAATCGGCTAAGCATAGACTCAAGTTGTAAAAATTCCAGAGAGTTAAACTAAAATAAAAATGGTCTAAAATAAACTCTAATACAGATCTCATACATGCATGCACGGATCCGAATCGAGAGTCAACGAAAAAGTCGTTTTACAAGACTTTCGGTTCCGATTCGTGTTTATACTATAGATTGTCGAGTTGATTATGATAAAACACATTCTTATATTCATTATAAGTTATTTTTGATGATCAAACTGATTGCATGTCATCTACATTACCATTTATGCTATATTTCGCAAAAACGATTTCTGTTGACTTTTTAAGAACATCTTTGACTCGACAAATAGCATGCTTAGAGTGGGAATCAGAGAATACCCTTTTGAGGGTTTGTTTCCCACATAAATACCAACTTATACGTGGTTTCAATTTGAGAAATGACAGAGCCAATTTCGTTTAATCGAAAAGTCAAACTATATGAACAACGGTTTGACTTTTGGCTAATAATTAAAGCTATAACGAATTAGAGAATGATATGAAGGCTTACAAAGGTCCTAATGAAGCCTAGAAAACACTTGGAGGCTGCCTTGTCGATCAGATTGCTCCTGGAAAGCCTTGAGAGTTCTTGCAAGTTGTGGGTGTTCTTGTTACTATCACAAGTGCCTCAAAAAAATGAAGAAATGATCTGATTTATGGAGAATTCAGGAGTTGTAAGAGTGCACCAGGTGTCCTAGACATGCATGGCCATCTATTGGTGAGAATTGGAGGTGATCCCAGCTGTTTCCCACTCAAAAAATGGACTAAACAGCCCCTGCTCGCAATCTGCTGCACCTGGGTTTATTGGCAGCTGCCAAACTTCGTTAATTATTGGCAGTTTTGGTCCCTGTCCTTGCACGCGAGGTTTTGGCTATGAATCTTGACTCGTAAACCCTCAAATATGGTTTTTAAGAACCTTGGGACATTTACCAACATGGTAATGTCCTCGGATAACTTTGCGCTCACCCGAAAAGTCATGAAATTCAATGTTGACGCTTTTAACCCCTCAAGTACGGTTTTGGCCATAACTTTCTCATACGATAACGAAACTTCATGAAATTTTTACCACATATTCTAGTGAGTATATTTTAGCATTACAAGGCTTCGGGTCTTCCAAAAGTTCACTCAGAGGTATAAATTCAACATGTTGACACTTTTAGCCCCTATAGTTTGTAATTCCTCACTTTTGTGCAATTTCCGCTTCGTATGATCCATGATCCATCCATTTAAGGTTATAAACATTATGTAGGGTTATTATAGAGTCTATTTATCCCTTGTTGACACTTTGGACCCTTACGTTCCATAGTTTTCACTGTTTGTCAACTTTAGTCCCTCTAAAGTATGTTTTCGCATATGCAAAGTCTATGGCACGTGTCAATGCATTATTGGACGAAATTTTTCGAGGTGTTACATAATTTGAGGTGCAAGTCCCTAAATGAATCGTTCAACCCTTGTAAATTCCGGTTTGACTAAGTAGGGGATGACTCTAGTAAGTCGTGAAATCGCTGAATGTATTCAGGAATCTTCGGTCCGTCCATTTTCAAATTCCAGAACTCCACCTCAAGCTTCTAGATTTCAGCCCTAGAACAGTATTTCTTTTCCATCATTTCCTTGAGCTCGTCCCAGCTCAGTGTATAAGTAGCATCTGCACCAAGGGTCTGAACCTGAAGGTTCCACCAGGAGTGTGCGCCATCTAAGAATAACCTTGAGATATAGGTAACTCGCTGCTGGGGTGAACAGTTACTCATCCTTAGAACGGAGTCAGTCTTTTCTGTCCAACGAACAAACGCAACAGCACCTCCTGTGTCGTCAAAGTTTAATGGCTTGCAATCCAGGAATTGCTTATAGGTGCAGCCAGTTCGAGGGTTATTTCCGGTAGTGCCACCGCTGTGTTTAGAGCGGAGGGCTTCATGTCGTGCAATTGCCTGTGAGATTCGTTCTTGAAGCTCGGCTTCTATTCTTGGTAACGTACTGGTGTTTTTGTCACGTCTGGGCGGCATTCCTTTTCTGTCAAAAGTTATGAAGTAGGTTAGACAATCATTCCATAATTGTCTATGAGGTACATAGCACCATAAGCCATCATGTAATCACCCAATTTCACATGTATATATAATCAACAATGTATGAGCGAGGAAACAATTACTAAGCCTTCACATAGGCTGGGCAACTTGGCTTATTATTGTTTGCAATAATATATTCGGGGTTACATCGCCTTGGTCATACAAGTTTCATGAAGTGGTAAGGTGTAACATCACTGAATCTTTCTGAATGTTATTCCTCTTCTCTTGCTTAAATACTGTTTCTCAATCGTCTCGAACACGGGTAGAGACGAAGTAGGCAAGACAGGTTTCCTACTTTATAAAGTGCTAAAGCACTGATCTAGGTATTGTCCTACCATTTGAAGGTGTGAACACCTAGAGTTTATTTGTGTGTAGTGATCATTAGCTCGACCCGCAGAGTCCACCAGGATTTCCATGCACTGCAAGTCGTTATTACGTGGGCCCCCGTAATAATAAATTGCCTTGCACAGTTACCCCAGTTTTCTCTCGTCCAAGCAGATGATCAATTAATGAGGGGGACACTACTGTCCTTATACCTCTATCATGGAAAAGGACCATTGCAGTGGTCCACCCGCTAACACTCGTTATCGTTACGCGCGTATAAGCACGATGATTAAATGAAATAGGAATAAAGAGAATTCCTAGTAGTTGGAGGGGCACCTTCAGGATGAATACTTCATCTTCCTTTTCTGGTCAAGTATGTCGTCAATCTCACTTCACATAAGCTGCAGGGATCTCGTCCCGTTAATTAAGAATTCATTCAAGGTTGCCGCCTCTGCCTCGTCTTCATCACCGTAGTCAGACACTTCACGATCCAGAGGGAAGAGCAGCCATTTCCTAAGGAAGCAAGCTCAGAATCTTGTCTGGTAATCACTCTAGCTATGAGCTTTGCAATGAACGCGAGGTCGATAGCTTCATCGTGCGAGTTACGTATAGTAATAGGAGTCGGAGTCGAAAGTATCTTGTTCACGTCAATAATTATTCTGTACACTTACTCGTATGTATGTATCGATAAACAAATATGTTACTTAGCATATACAGGCATTTCGATGCATCATATTTCATGTAACTCTTGTTTTTTTTAGGGGGGAGGGTCATTTTTCTAGTTGTTGATACACGATAAAAACACTACTTGGTACTAGTTATCACCAAGAGTGTATTTTATCTTTGGCAAGTCTAACTCGTGTAGACTATGCCTTAATTGGCACCTTATCTTGAGGGTATTCCTACTAATGTCCTTGCCTTATCTCTTTTGAAAAGTGTTTGACTCGTGGATCTTGACGCTTATGTGAATGCAATGAAAACCTTTTTGTAAAATGTTTTCATGAGAGTTGTAGTCTAGACTCAAGGAGGAATCCTAGTTCACTACAATCGAAGCTCTGATACCAAATTGTTACACCCTATCTTTTGCAGAAGCGTATGATGTGTGACTGGTTTAATATCATTGCATTCAATCGTAATAAACAACTACATGATCAAAACGATGTTCATCCATTCATAAAATTTAAGTATTACAAACATTGTTTATTCAAGTTTTTAAAACATAACCTTCGACTAGGTTACAAAACAACAAAATGGATGACATCTAAGCTTCTAGTTACGACACCTGCATCCAAGATCCATCTTGTTACCTGAAATACATGTAATTTTGGAAAAAAATTAACAAAAAGTTGAGCGAGTTCATGCATCTTGTTTGTATATCGTAATTCTTGTAAATCTTTGAGAGACTCTTTTGTAAACAGGTATGAAAAGTGTGTATGAACATGAATGTTTTACAAGGACTTTAAGGCATAGGGAACACTCGTAATGGCTCCTTTAAGGCATGTGAGGACATAGGGAGTACTTGTTATGACTCCTTGAGGACATGGGGAGTACTTGTTATGACTCCTTGACTGTGTCTATTTCCCTCGACTGTGTCGATTACCCTCGACTGTGTCGATTAACCTCGACTGGGACTCCGAAGCACTACTAGGTACTAGTTGCGACCATGAGTGGGGTCCGGCCGTACCCGTTAGATCTAACCCTCATCACTAATTTATGAATGTTTTTAATGGCTTGGTACTAGTTTTCACCAAGACTTTATGGCATTTTTAGTATTAAGTCTATGCTCACATGATCTCGTATTTCATAGGCGTTTCATACCGTTTAAGTATTTGTACATGTATTTCACCCCCGAGAGTTATAAAACCAAAAACAGTTAAAAAAAGGGGGAGCATGAACTCACTGTTTTGCGTCTTCAGTACTCGTAACTCAATCTCGTTAGCAAACACGACTACCTACAATGTGCTAGGGTCTATTAGACGAGCGGGCCGTGCCTTGACTTAGTATTCATGTTTTGAGTTACGTTTTCTTTATGTCTTTACGTCATCCGGAGTTATAATATTTTTCCAGTATTTGTTTTCATGTTTCCTTCCCAAGGATGGGAGTATTTCATACAGGTATTCTTGTATTCTTGTATTTGTAATTTCCAAAATAATATATTTTCACTTAGAAAATATACGTAGACTTGTTTTGTCCAAAAATAATGTATTGTCAAGAAAATACATATTTTTCTTCAAAAATCATATATCTTCTGAATATTCTAAGAAAATATATTTTTACTTCCAAGAGTAATATATTTTCTCTATGTCGAAAATATGATATACTTTGTAATAATAAAAATCATACTTTCATTTCTTTTGTATCCAAATAATATTTCCCAAAAATATATTGTAACGGTACTTCTAGGAATATTTCGTAAGTTACGTTAATGCGTTCGGTTTCACAATATCAAGTGTGTAACTTATATATTTCATTCCATGTAATTTTTTGTATTATTTTGGTGTTGTAAATTCTTGGTATTTGTGAGTTATATTATTTTCCCTAAAATAATATAACTACTTCACATAATCACACACAATGTCTTTAATGTAAATATATATTCTAAATACATATTTACTCATTTTTATTTGTAAAAATGAACCTCCAATGCTCGTATTTTTGTTACAAAAATCTATGGCAAAGTTTATATGGAAAATCATAGTTAAAAATACACTTGTAAACACTTGTTTAGAAAATATTTTCTAAGTGTTGGTATTTTTAGAAAATTTTGCCATAGTTTCCCCTAAAAATGGAGGTTTCCATGCTTTCAAGAATTTCATTTTCTTTTGTAAATCATCACCAATCATCAACAAATCGTTTAACACTTACCATATGTCAAAAATATGAAATTTACACTATGTCATGAACTTGAAACTTTGTAAAAATTTGTAGTAACTTACTAGTGTACTTAGTAAGTTTAGTTACCCAAGTGTGGTTATTTATTTGAAAATATCATTCTTGAAGAATTTAGATCTTCACAACTTGTAAAGTGATTTTCCAAAAATATTTCTTCTTGAATTTTTCTTGTTAAATATATATTTCTACACTTGATTTACCACTAAAAACATGATTAGTTTTTTTAAAAATCATGATCTTGTAAATCTTGTAAATAACTTTAGTTTCTTGAAAATATTATTCTTGAAATCTTTTATTTTCAAGGCTTATAACATGTATCACAATTCATCATACACTAAAACAATTTTATTTTCAAGTTCATGTTTTACATAAAGGATGATCATTACAAATTTCTCAAGATCTATCCTTACACTTGCTAGATCATGTGTTTAATCATCATCTAGCAAGCTTCATATGGTGATCTACACCACAAACACAAGAAATCATCAAACAACTCAATACATACACTAGAACAACTTGATCTTCATGTTTTAGATCTTTATGTTCATGTTTATGCTTATGTTTCTTTATAATCTTTAATTTACCATGTTACTTCATACTTTAACCACTAAAATTGTGAGTAAAAACAAGATTAATGGAACTTACTACTAGCACTAAGGCTAGGGAAGAACAAGATGAAGATGAAGTGGTTAAAAGCACTTGCAAGAGGTCCTTCAAGTTCCGTGAGTTCCAAGCTTCGTTATTCACCTTCTAGCACCTTGTATCATACTAGGAATGGATGGATGGATGACCGTTGGGAGGGGTGTTCGGCCAAAAGCTTATTGAGAGAGGGAGAAGTTTTGGTGTAGTGAAGATGATGAATGATGTAGAGGTTATGTCTTATGGTTCTTAAATAAAATTTCCCAACACTCCATTAACTAGAGGTTAATGTGTTCCATATCCATCTTACATATCTAATAAAATAATCAAAAGAAATCAAGATGGTGGGACCCTTGTCCCTAATCGGTTATGAGGGGGGGTATGGTTTCATTTCAATTGTTAGTTGCACAATCTAGTTACTTGTTAAGTGTTTAATTTAGGGGTTAATTGTGTTTTAGTGTTTTATGTAGTAATATGATGAGTAGTACTCATAACTAGCTTCATATCACTAAAACAATGCTTCTAACCATAGTTGGTGCTCCAGGTAATGTTCGGTTGTTCGGTTAAATACGGTTCCGTTAAAGTGTTAAGTTATACCGTATAGTGTCCTTTATGTAACTTTTAGTGACACTTTTAATTCCTGACACTTAGGAAAGCATACAGGACCATTTTGCCATATTTTTGCATGCTACTAGCATGTTAAAATGCTGAATTTTGTTGATTAGTGCAGAATTTTGCACTTTATGTGAGTTTTTGGCACTTTCCGGCACCTAAATTATCACTAGGAAGGCAGGTTTGTGGTCCTTACTTCCCTACACACTATACTAGTGTAATACATCATCTTTGGCTCATATTGGGCCTCAAAATATTGTCTATCTATGTACTGAACATCGTCAGTATTTTTTTTTGTTTGTCTAATAATGGTGCCAATTTAGTTCTGTGCATTATTAGCACTATATCGTGTTGCATGTAGCAACGAATATGAAATGCCATTGTATGTATATAACACTAATCAAAAATTCATTTGTCTTGTAAACTAGATCATGCACAATTATTTAAGTATAGATTACTGTTCAACTAGTGTACGGAATGTACGGAAAAGTGACAGTTGTCACAAATGAGGCTTAAAAACACCAAAATCCAAGTTTATAGCATTCAGGGACCAAAATTTACAATCTGCCAAACTTCTTTGGCGGGCCGTGACAGATTCAGTGGAGGGCTACGCGGGGTGCGACCGACTGCCAGTCCAGAAACATTGAATCTGCATTGTGCAGCTGATTTCAGGAGATTTTCACATGGTTTTTGGATACAATGTGCTTGTTTTTGAGTTCCCATTGTATTCTAATCTATGGGCACATGTGTATGGCATAGATCATGCCTTGAATTGCTAAAAAACACTTGTAAAGATCTTGATGGGTCATGTCTTCGTATAAATACCCATCTTGTTCAATCTCATTCCTCACACATTTGATCTAAACCTGCTATAAGTTGAAGCTAAGGCTTCATATCTGAGTGTTTTAGTTCAAATCTTCCTAGCTTGGACCCTTTGTAAGCTTCTTTCTTGCTTGTTTATGCTTTTCAAGCATGAAAGTCAAACAGTGTTTGACTTTTTGTTTTGACCAGGTTATGGTCAACAAAAAGTTCGTTTGAACTTTGAAACGTGAGCGTAATCACGACGGTTATAGTCCCTTGTGACTATACCTACTGATTACCACGTTGATTAATCGAATGACGAGTCAAAGTTTTGGTCAAAATGCCGTTTATGCGCATTTTGCGACAAAGCTATTTTCGCGTATCAAAACACTTTGTTTTGATATCAAACATGTTTTCTAACTTAGTTAAACATGTTTTAACATGTTTAACTCGTTACTTTTAGTCTATTGCTTGTATAGGGTCGTAAGTCAAGCGGTCTTGACAACCGCTTAGACTTTCGAACCCGACCCGTTTGGTCGATCGTTAGGATCCAACCAAGCATATTTGTGACCATAGTTGTATAGGGAATAACCTTCCGAGGTTATACCTTATTGTCACTTAGTTTAATTAGTTGTTTGATAGGTAGTTTATATGCCTTAGGTAAATGATCAAAATGCTCTTTTCATGCATAATTTGATTTTTAAGCATATGTAACCTAACTTTTGTCACCTAAACTGATTATGCAATATATTTAAACATGTTATGGAATATAATACTTGTCATAGGAATAGTTAGGCGTCTCGAACGCGCATTCGCGCGAACGACGCATTAAAGTAGCGTAAGCTACCTTAATGGGTCGTAACGGGTCGTAAGCACTTAGGATAGGTTCCGATTTAGAATGTAGGCTTTGTTAAACCATATCACACGAGTTTCAACACTCATATGGTTTACTAGACCTCATTCTATCCGATCTTCCGATTTAGGTGTCGATTTATTAACTTAGCGATCCGATTACTAGGTGCTATTTGATTTCTTTGGTTTGCCCGAGCTTTGCTAACTTCATTTAATCGAGGATACTTTGCACTACGATGTGAGTACATAGTCCCCTCTTTTACGTTTTCAAGTGTTTTGGGGTGATACATATGTGCCAATACGTTATTTTCATGATTTCAACTATAAGATTACACATGCATAGTACTTATCTTTTGACGAATTGAACTATTATCCATGGCTTAAACACTGATTTCCAAAGTTTGTTAGAACTATTTGTTCATTTATACTGTTAGTTATACATTCATTAACAATGATCAAGCCGATTGGTAGTACGATATAGCGCTATAGGACTAGACACCCCATTCCTATTGTATGGAATGTCAGAAACCAAGTTTTAACCAAATAGAATTTGCCTTTGTAGTATTTCTATAGTCTCTAAAGTGTAGTTTGATGCATTAAGGTTTGAATGTATTACCAAATCGCGATATATGGTATATTTCGATTACTACCAACGTGATACTGTATTGTTTACTAAAGTATAGTTTGATATACTACCAAACCACGATTTGGGTATTTTCCAACATACTACCAACGTGATATTATTTACTAAAGTATAAGTTGATATACTACCAAAGCATAATTAATATGCTACTTCCAAAACCAAAGTATGATTTGATATACTACAAATGCTTATATTCTTAAACCAAAGTATACTTATGATATACTACCAAGTCTATTATTTCAGAAACCAAAGTATATTTTGTTATACTATTTCATAACTAAAGTATATTTAGATATACTACTTATCCGCTTATTTCAAAACCAAAGTATATTTTGTATATACTATAAACATTTTACCAATATGACACATTTTAGAAACAAAAACTTATACAAGTATTCATGGCTATTTTTGAAAACATAAAACATTTTCTTGTGTTATCCAAAGCCATGAATCAAATTCACAAAACCTATGTTACCCATATGCATTTTTATGCTGACGTACCTATTTTCACATATGTTTTAAGTGCTGCTATGTGATGATTGGTGATACATGCTACACATAGGATGGACTCGTGCCTTAGCGACTTTAAAACTTGAGAGACAATTATTTGTATTTATCTGATTTGTAATAAAACAATGAGTTCAATAATTCAATAAAACGAAACTTTTTAATTCATGTGTTGTGAAACAATGATTCTATTACGACACTCCCCGACATTTCCGCCGCGGTTTGTTGTTTTACGCGGTCGGGGTGTGACATTAAAATGTGTGTAAATTACTTTTGGGCCCATCCTTACTCAGTTTTAATGAAAGTCGAGTTCACTAAACAGCTAAATAACTAAATACCTCAAAAAAAAAAAAAAAAAAAAAAAAAACTAAATACCTCAAAAGTGGCGAAAAGTAAAATATTATGATTACTTGGTTTTTAGTGTTAATATAACAATTACTCTAACTTTTTTATGTTATGGACTTGATTAAACTTGTTGATATGGTAAAAGGTCTTAGCAAAATAGAGTTTGTTAGAATTTACTAACTTTTATAATATAGATAGTTTTAAAATCTTTATTAAGAATATATGTGGGTGCTTTTGAGTCATTTACAAAATGTTTATTAATTTACATCTCAATTCATCATTAATTTTTTATTAGTTTTTATAGAATACAATATATATAATAAAATGTTTATTTACATACGTCTTGCCTTCCTTTGAATTAAATAGAGTGTTTTAAATATTTAATAAAATGTTTATTTAATAAATATATAGAGCTTATTATTATTTCATGATATTATGTGTACACTTATTTTATCATTTAAAGTGCATTAATTTATCAATTTAATTGCATTTAAGAATAACTTTAATTATCAATCTATATACATCAATTCTTTGACTTTGTTGAGGAGGGGCACTTTAGGAGATAATTTAGGGCAAAGAAAATTTGTGAATGAAATCTTTCACATGTCATCTTAAAATGTGTGTAAATTATATTTATGCTGATCATTTCTTCTTAATAATGATTTATAGATTATATATATAGTTACACATACAAATTTATTTTTTATCAACTAGCGTAATAAATGAATAAAGAATATTTATTAACTCTTTAGTTAATAACCCCTAGAGTTTACTTATTTACAAACCTTTGAATTTGGATAACTTTTTTATCTAGTAAATTATTCCCAGACCACACAATTTTCGTGTTAGATTATTAAACACCTTAAATATTTTTCCTTGCTCATTGCAAAAAGTTTAATTATTTGAATCATATCTTATTACTAGTGTTTGATAATCAATACTTAGACATAATAATCCAACATATTTTTGACATTAATAATATACCGTAAGAAAAGAATCATATTACTATTCATTGCAAACATTATTCTCCAAATTGTATTGTATGACATTTTTTTTTAATTTCGTTGTCATTAAAAAGTACAAGTGTGATGGCTATAAATAATGCCATGATGGTCTTCTGAAGCTCACAACTCAAGACAACAATAAAAAATATGGTGAATTCTTCGTTTAAGGTTGTCTTTTTAGTCGCGTTAGTGTTGAATACTTGTAGTTTTACATATATTAGCGCAATACGAGATGCTAATGCTAAAACATCAGCTTCAACTACTGTCGCCGCTATTGAAAGTTCGATTGAGGGCACACTTAATGTCTCCAACATAACGCGGCAATGTAATTATGATGAAGATTGTTTGGGTTTTTGCCAACCTGGTCTATTATATGTTTGTGTTCATGATTATTGTCAATGTAAAAGAATTAGACATGCATAAGAAATGTATTATGTAAGGATGTTGTTTTTTTATGATTTTTTTTCAGAATGTTAAAGTAACAAAACTAGCAAAATGAAAAAGTAACAAAAAAAGATATGATTTTATGTTTCATTTAGATCATTAGGAAACACAAACATGAGTAAAGTAATAAAATTAAGGAGATGATTACATAACAGACAAACATACCCAATAAATGTCTCACCCTTAGGTACGGTCGAATAAGGATGAGATGAGGATTAACCTTACGTCTATCCCTAAAGAATATATATGATGTTCTCAATAAGACCTCAACTTGAAAAACCTTAAATTTTTGCAAATAATAAAAAGAAAGAGTGTTATAAGTAATTATATTTAGATTATTAACTCCTAATATAAATCAACCTGTTCTCCAAAACTTTTCCCCTATAGATAGTTCTTGTAGTCTATTATAAATGGTAGACCATTCAATAATAAACATCTATTTCTCTCCCAATATTTCTTCTCGTCTTCTTACAATTAGGCTTGTTTATAACACATTATCAGTTTGTTTGCTTTGGATCACACCATCATAAGATATATCATATCGTCTAACTAATTTTCAGTATTCATTATTCTCTCATACATAATCCATATTGTAATTCATACAATTTGGAGTTGTGTTAGAGACTTGTTTTATTCTTCTCTTTAATCTCTGCGAATAATCCATATTATAAATATTATAACTATTATAACTGATATAATTTTGGGTTAAATCGAGATTATAGTTATTATGGTTTATCAAAGTATATCTCTAACAATATTTTTTCTTTGACAATTCAAACTATAATATTTAGTTTATTACATATGCAACAACATAAATGAAAATCGAAGAAACATAATGTGAATCATAAATCTAATTTTATGTACTAAAATAATAAAAAACGTTATATTTTTAAAAACAATTAATGGATATACTCGATATGCAATCAATGGGGTGATTGCAGAAATGGTTCCTGAAAAAAAGATATGTTATTCAAGAAGGAAATCAATAGCAATTTGAGTGATGAAATGTAGGTACCAACTCTGACAATTTGATTTATAAACTATGTAATAAAATAGGTATAATAATTTGTTTAACAATGAAAATAAAAATAAATAATATATTAATACAAAGTTTGTTTTTTATAAATAATTTATCTTATTTAAAAGTATATCTTAAATTAACAATTTAAATTTTATTAGAAAAATAGAAGGAGTGATGTAACTATTTTTGTCACACCCCTTTCTAAGGCAGAAGCACGAGATGTGATCCTGAAAGGTGCTCATTGCATACGAATGGTAAACATACTACATGCTCGTAAAGTAACTCCAAATGCTATTAACATAACATAAGTTAAGAGTTTACATCACAAGATAACATATTGTTTGAAAAGTTTACAACTTTATTTAAAAGATAGACATCAAGGTTTTGGTTCTTATATCACCACATGGGATAGAGTATAATAACCAAATCCCACAAAATAGGCAAAGGAGTCTTGACAAGACATGACTAAAACATAAGCGACATCGAGGAGCAAGAGTGAGACCACGCGTACATCCACTTTAGTTACCTGAAATACATGTAAGTTTTGGAAAATCGTCAACATAATGTTGGTGTGAATTCATGCAGTTTTTGCATAGAATGTTTATATATTTGAATGAAAACATGGTATGTAATTTGTAAAGACGTATCTAAAACTGAGTTCTGTAAATGCAAGGAATACGTGATCGCTAATGTGTCACACCCCAACCACGTAAAACAACAAAACGTGGCGGAAACATCGGGGAGTGTTGTAACAGAATCATTGTTTCATAACACATGGAAAATTGAAATGTTGTTTTATTGAATAAATGAACTCATTGTTTTAATACAATCAAATAAGTACAACTATTATCTTTCAAGTTTTAAAGTCGCTAAGGCACGAGTCCATCCTAAGTGTAGCATATATCATCAATCATCACAGAGCAGTACCTGAAACATGTGTAAAAATAGGTACGTCAGCATAAAAATGCCTGTGAGATACATAGGTTTTATTGATGTAGGATTCATGACTTATAAGTTTAAAGAAAAGGTTTTAATAAAAAGTAGTCATGATCCTTGAAAAAGGTTTTCTTTTATAAATCATACCAAAATTTATAAGAAATTAGATGATACAAAATAATAATACATAGGAAATTAAATAATTAAGTAAAATGAGTTTGTATAAAATATATTGTTTGATAAACAACATTTTGATAAAAAGATTTATAGTATATATAAAAATATACTACGGTTTTAAGAAAGTTGAATAAGTTATATATTAAAATATATTTTAGTTCCAAAACCATTAACCCAAGTGTACTAAATAACGCCACGGTATGTAATGCGATGAAAACACTTATATATAAGAAGTACCACCGGCGTATATATGATATGGTTTAACAAGGCCTACATACTAAAATGAAACCTATCCTAAGTGCTTACGACCATCACGACCCGTTTAGGTAGCTTGCGCTACTTTAACGCGTCGTTTGCGTAAAACGCGTTCGAGACGTCTAACTAGCCCTATGACAAGTATTATATGCCAAAACGTGTTTAAATATGTTACATAATCAGTTATGTGACAAAAATTTATGTTACATATGTGTGACAACCCGAACTTTTAAGGTTAATCTCACTAACTTTGATTCCTCGTTATTCCTCCTTCACTTTCATTACGACTAGTAAACGCGTCACATTTATGTTTAAAGGTATTAGTGAAGCCTATCATGTGGCCTTTGTTAATCAGGCCCAACTCATGTGTTGTAATCTAAGCCGGCCCCAACTTGAGTATTAATCGGCCCACAAATGCTCATCAGCCCACATTTATATATATCGAATATATATACACTGTTAGTTAGGCTGTTTACTTGGGCTTGAGCCCATGACCCACAACCGGCCCCAAGACCCTTGTTTATTAGCTAATCAACCCAATCCCTTTATAATGTGATTAACCGGCCCAACACCTATACGAATTATAATCTAAGTCAAATCTAATCTAGTTTAAAAGCTATAACAAACCCCATATTCCTCTCTACCTCTCCCATACGTTCGGCAGCAGAAGATTTACCCACCCCCTCTCGACTTCTGTGTTCTTGGATACATTAATCAGGTTAGCATATGTTCTAAGTTAATTATATGACTGTGTGATTTTAAATGTATAAAGGTTTATGCCATGCTACTTGCTTGTTAAACGATGATTAGGGTTCATGCTAGCCTATGCGTAAATTATGAGGATGTTAGGGTGGGTTAAGTCAAAGGGGTATCTAGTAAATGGCGGCCATGTGAGGGTATCATACTAGTCAACATCTATTCATCTTGGTTGAATAATCGGTGGTCCATGCATCAATTAAATAAAAGTATTTGATAAAGGGTTTAGGGGGCTGTGTGTCATGCAAGGGTTGGACCGTTCAAGGGCCCAATGGGGCGGCTGGTCTAACCATGTGTGTGTAGTTTGTATTGTTTAATTATACATGGAAACAAAAGAATTAAATAATGTTGATATATATAAGTGTCTTAGAGGTCCAATGAATAGGTAGTTAAGTGATCTGATGGATTGGATAGTTGTATGTTAGATGGCGACATATGTATTTAAAGGATAGTGATGTTATTATGCATGGATGTGTGTGCTGTTTTGGAAAGTTTAGGCAATTAAATAAGGGACCTTCATAATTGGCGGCTGCATGTGTTAAAAGAATAGCATGACTACCCTGAATGTTCAGAACAAATGTCGGCCATAGTTTCTTAATATGAGTATTTTGGTTGTTACTTGGTTATTGTGAAAAAGAAAGAAACTTGTTTACACAAACTGATAAAATAAGTGCTCGGTCATATGCAACAAAAATAGGTGGTTATATTATTGTGAATTGGAATACACAGCAACCGAGAAATTATGTTGGGCCACGAGAATTGTTGCGGGGGCCCAAGTTCACAAACGTTAACAGGCCGCACAGTTGATTTGATTATATGTGTGTTATTGGGTTGTTAACTGTTAATGGTTTGATATATAACGTGTTAACTGTTAAGTCAAGAGTATGGGGCAATAAATACTAAAACATGTATACTTATTCATTTCTTGCTAAGTGGAATAAAACCTGTTGTGCTGATTAGTATGTGCAATTATCATAGGCCGTGGTTGACCAATTTCGTTTAACGAGTAAATTAATCTTACCGAGCAAAACTAAGGTGAGTTCATTGCATTTTCTCAAGCATGCATCCCGGTGGTTTGGGACAACTGGTAAACATTTGGAAGGGAAACATTGGGTAAATAACTTAATCGGTTTTGGTTATTGCCTGGAGGGCAATGGGGGTGATTAGTTGATAGCGCTATTAGGTGGGAAACCTCACACCGGGCCGTAAGGACGGGCGTGAACTAATTATCTGGGTATGGCTATGGTTGTTAGAGGCACACTCCTCGGATACATATGGGCACTCTCTCTAGGGTATCTAACGAAGGCAACATAGCAATCGGTCGTTAAGGGGTACCCACTCCCCGGATACATATGGGCACATTCCCTAGGGTATCTAGCATGAGCAACATTGTATTGCAGCGTTAAATCGTATTAACATACATATGGTAACATAACTTGTTAACAAAACCTTGAACTCACCAGCGTAGTCTGACACACTTGTTTACATGCTTGTAGGTGATTACTGAAGGGACTTGGGAGCTTGCTGTCTGATGCTGCTGGAGTGGTTGTGGTCATAATAAACCGTTATCTTAATTTGCTTTTGATACATTACACATTGATACTTTTATGCTTCCGCTCAGTACTTGGTTTTGATTTAACTTTTCAGACGTTACATTAATTTCAATTGGGTATTTCAATACATTATAACTTGTGTTTGTTATGATTGGTGGCTCTTTGTGAATCGTTACACCTCCATCAGGGACACGCCCTAGGTGGTAATTTGGGGGTGTGACAATATGCTTAATTACCAATTATGTATGAAAAGGGTATTTTGGTAATTTACCTAAGGCATATAAACTACTTATCATACAACTACTTAAACGAAGTGACCATAAGGTATAACCTCGGAAGGTTATTCCCTATACAACTATGGTCACTAAACATGTTTGGTCGGATCCTAATGATCGACCAAACGGATCGGGTTCGAAAGTATAAGCGATTGTTTAGATCGCTTACCTTACGACCCTACATAAGCACTAATCTAAAAAGTGACGAGCTAAACATGCTAGAACATGTTTAGTTAAATTAGAAAACAGGTTTGGTATTAAAACAAATGGTTTTAATACCCTAGAGTAGTTTGGTTACAAAATACGCGAGAAAACGCATTTTGGCCGAAACTACGACTCGTCACTGAGCCTAGATAACGTGGTAATCAGTAGGTATAGTCACTAGGGACTATAACCATCGTGATTACGCTCACATTATGAAGTTCAAACGAACTTCGCATTGACCATAAACTAGTCAATGCAGAAAGTCAAACGCAGTTTGACTTTAACAATAAAAACGAATGAAAAACGCGAAAGAATACTT
Organism: Helianthus annuus; assembly: GCF_002127325.2. Classification (NCBI taxonomy): domain Eukaryota; kingdom Viridiplantae; phylum Streptophyta; class Magnoliopsida; order Asterales; family Asteraceae; genus Helianthus; species Helianthus annuus. Next base: position 127,049,777 of record NC_035445.2, read on the forward strand.
ACAGAAGGTCCCCGCAAGATTTGAACCCGATTCTCTCTCAGGTAGGAAACATATACTTCCACTTAGAGAGCTTGAATCGGATTCAAATGTGAGGAATGAATGAAAACATGGTGGGTATTTATAGGAAATCTAGAACCGTTAGGATCGTTCATCGTAAAACGAGCTTCGATCTCATCCGTACACATCTGCCCATGGTTTTGTGAAACCATGGGAGCCCATAGTTTCATTAAAACCATGTGCAAATGAGGGGAACAGCTGGAAAAAGCTGGAATTTAGATTTTTCATTTTGGTCCCTTCCTAAGATAACTATGGCAGAATGTCAATTTTGGTCCCTGAACTTCAGAAACATGCGTTTCGGCTCATTTTTGACACGTTTAGGCCCCGTTAACCTCATTTCAAGGCTCTAAAATGAAGCTTAAGTAGAGGGAACTCAAAAGATGTTCAAAAATATGTCGTATGTCGGTTCGTTTGGTCGTACGGTTCGGTTAATTACGACGGAAGTCGTAACGAACGCAAAAACGATCCGAATCAAGGGACGAATGGAATTTTCTTGTGCCAAACACTAAAATAAAATATTTTAATGCTTACATAAATTTTTGGATGTCCGGATATATTCAGAACGTAAGATATGCGCGAAAATGCAAACTTATGCACTTTTTGACGCTTTTAGTCCCTGATTGACCAAAAGTTTATTTTTGCGCACCAAACACCTCAAAGCCTATTTCTAAGATATGTAAAGGATATTTAGGGCATATTTAACTTATGATCAAGTTCCGGAAGGTTCGTTACTATACGAATCGGTATAGTTTTGCAGTTTGACACAATTAGTCCCTGCGATCGAACAAACTTGATTTCAACACACCAAACCATCCAAAACTTATTTCTAAGTTATATGGAGGTTATTTAAGGTATGTTAAGCCTATTTCACTATTACGGAGTGTTGATTGCGTTAAACTTGTTATATTTACGCATCAGTGCACGTATAACCTTCCACCAAAGGATCTTTTTAACTAGATCAATGAACGATCTTTTTAACTAGATCAACACATGATCTCCTTAACTAGACCGTCGTACGATCTCCTTAAATAGACCACTTAAGGGATCTTTTCAATTATATCATCACATGATATTACTACCCAGATTTTCAAATCAATCTGTTTAACTAGACCACTCAAGGGGTCCAATTATAGAATAGTACTTTAAAACCCAAGGGACTTTACTATAATGTAGAAGTCCATTAAGGATTTAAGATAGTACCTTTGGATACCCTACTATGAATCCCTCATATGAGATATGGAAGATTCTAGGAGGATTTGGATGGATCACACAAAACATATAAGAGAACATATAAGCACATAATCACATAATTAGTTAACTTGATCTTTAATTTGTTATCTTTGGACACAGATAACTAAAGCACACCAAGAAATCCAATCCGTGGATTTCATTTGGCACTTTAATCATTTTAAGAATCTATCTATGGAGATAGAAGGATCTTAAACAGGAGTTTGGCTTTGTTTCTTAAAAGAAACGAGCGTTTAAGGTTCTTGGAGAGATCACAAGTGATCATAATAATGACAAGACCACACGAGTAGTTTGTCTTTGTATTGTTATCATAAGATCGTATCAAAACATTCACACAATCGCATCAGTTTTGTAGAAATAAAAATAACAAATCTTTATTTATGTAATAACCGAATTGTCTTGAAATGTCAAAAGATAACAACCAAAGGAAATAACAAAACACTAATTGTTCACTACTGCATCATTGTTTACGTTTGCCTCATTGATGTAAAATGCTCGTCCATGCGCTGGAGGTATGTTAACAAGTTTTGGGCAATTGTTTCTGTAGTGAGTAAGGTCACGACAGTTATAACATGACCCCGGTGGGAACCGTGCTTGAACAGCAGCAGGGTTTGCAGCAGCTTGATTTGCATAACGACAGACGTTGATCAAATGTCCCAACCGCCCACAGTGGGTACATTTGTGACACTGCTCTTGCTCCAGATGATGACGGTTGCACTTGTTACACAAAGGTGCGGTACCAACATAGTTTTGCCTTTTGCGAGGTTGTGCTGGCTGGTTTGGTGCTGTTAGGATCTAAGGCTGTCTGTGATTGTGTTTGTTTGCATAAAACGAATAAGTGCAGGGGAAATGAGTAGCAAACTTTGTAAACACAAACAAAGGAAAGTATAGATTGATAAACAATTGCTTTTCATTGAGTCAAAAGATTTACATAAAAGCAAAAGATTACAGTCAAAGCTTACAATCTAAACTCCCCCTCAGCCTGATACACCAGAGTTGGTTGCACAAGATGAAAGGATGAATTGAGGAGAAAAACTCACTCAAAACGATCCAGTGTAACAGTACAGAGTACTGTCATACTTATAGGCAAACCAAACTACTGATATGCTTCAGCTGACGTCACCATGATAGTGACATCTAACGACCTAACAAACTATAAATACTGTTCTATACAAACTACTGTTATGTAACATCTGATAATCACTAAAGTACAAAACATAAGGAAACTACTGCTTCACGTTCCACTGTTGTAGCCTTAGCACAGATGTTGAGTCTTCAGTGCTTTCTTCAAAGGTGATCAGTCTTTGAGAGGGCAGTGCTTGAGTCTTCAGCAGTACTTAGGATACAGCAGTAGATAGAGCAACAGAGTTTGTCTTCAGCAGTTGTTAGATAATCATCAGAGTTTGGTTTATCAGTTGTTGTAGTTAAGCAGCACTTAACATCCATCAGCTGTTAGATAACCACTGTCAAGGGGAGAGATTAGAGTAAACTGCTGCTTATTAAGTGTCCACTGATGGGATCCGGTTTTGGCTTTACATTATCTGTTCCTCTGTTAGGGTTCAATCCCAACAATCTCCCCCTGGAACAGATAATGCCAAAACCATTCCTTATTCAGGACCTTTATTACTCATCAAAAGTTCCCTAGCTTGTTCCTTAAATTCAGCTTCAAATTCTTTGGCACTCTGGTCATCTACATCCCTGCACAGTGAAAGCTCAAGGAGATCCTGCAAATCTTGAACACTAAGGCCTAGTGCTTCTTTCCATGATATATGCTTCACCTCACCATTGGATCTGAGCAAAGTCAATACGTGGGTCTTTTGATCAGACTTCCACTTTAGTATTTTTGAATCCAATGGGTTTCTTGGGAGAGATTTATTATCAGATGAGTTGAGGGATGATGGCCTTGAAAACACATGCAAACTCTCAGACATTCTTTTGAATGCTTCTTCTATGACTTTGTTTGCTGCAGCTATGTCTTCTGTAGTTTCTTGTCCAGTAAGCTCTTGTTTTTCATTGTCTATCATGCCTGTTGCAGTGTTTGGGGATGCAGGACTGTTTAATACCTTCTTAAAAAGGTTTTGAATTCTTGCTGAGCTATCTTCTTTTAGACCCATTTTCATGATGGTGTCTTTGAGATACTCTGCTTCCTTTTCTTTGACCTCTTCTTCAGTCAGCTGTTTGCCTTTATCTTGATTTGACCCAAGAGTAGGACTGTCTGCTGATTTTAACATTGTCTTGAGGTTTTCAATTTTCTGTTCAAGCTTCATCATCTGTTCTCTTTTCTTTGAAGCATCTGAAGCAGTTTTCTTCTTTTTCTTTAGCCTCTCATAGGCTTCATCAGTTTGCTGCCTAGACCATTTTGATATGGCTTCAGCAGTGTCCATCTTAGCATCCACTAACTCCTTTTTCTTTCCTTTATATTCAGCAGTGAGGTCAGCAATGATCTTTTTGTATTTACTCCAGTTTGGAGCATTTTTCTTCTTTGAAGGATCATTCTTGATTCTTTGGATCCTTCCAGCCTCATGCTTTAAAGCTACTAATGGCCATTCCTTAAACTGTTGTTCTTCAGCAGGATAGAACTTTTCTTTCATGATGAAGGCTAGAAGTTGTTCTCTTAACTTCTTCTTTTGATCAGCCTTTTCCTTTTCTAGCTCTTATGCAAATTCTTCTATCTGCTTTACCTTTGCAAGGTAGAACTCTAGTCTTTTAGCAATGCCTACTTCGCTTAGACTTTCCTTTTCACTGTCAACCTTAGCTTTTACTTTAGCTTGCCTTGCCTTTATTTTGAGATAATCATCCATATCCTCTGGTGGCATGTAGCCTATGAGTGAGGAGAATCTTCTTTTTGAAGGATCTTCTTCTGTATAGAATTTCCTCATCTCATTTTTGAGAGCTTCAATTTCCAGAGGATATTTTGCAACATTAGGATCATGTGTTCCCTCATTGGCAGGTATTGGCTTCCTTTTTCTACTGAGGAGCATTGGTTGTGATATAGGAAAGGATAGAGCAGTGGTGGATGGTTGACTAACAATTGTTGAAACAACTGGTGTCTCAACTGCTGTTGTCATTACAACTGCTGATGTGTCAGCAAATGTCTTCTGCATTTGAGCAGGGGATGGAGGATGTGATGGTGGTGGTGACTCATCATTAGGAATGAGAACCCTTCTCCTTTTTAATGGAGGGGAGGCTGGTGATGTATTGGGTGGATCAGTGGTTTGTGACTGTGACTGACTGACAGTAGTTGAAACAACTGGTGTTTCAACCACTGTTGTCATTACAACAGATGTTGTAACATCTGCTGTCTTCTGCTTTATGGCAGGAGGCAGTGGTGGTGATATGATTGTAGATGATGATAGTGGTGGTTTTTGTGTTATAGACACAGATGATGATGGTGGTGGAGCAGTAGTTGTGGTGATTTGTGTTGAGGTGGTGTGTGTTGGTGGTGTGTGTGTTGATGAGAGGGCAGCTGTTTGGCTACTAACAGCAGTTTTGTAACTACTGTTGTATCAGCTGTTGAAGTTTTTGAGGTTTTGGGTTTTTCTGGTTCAATGTATATCCCATCTTCTATACCTTTCTTTTTCAGCTTGGTTTTCTCCCCCTTTTTGGCATTATCTGCCAGGGGTGTATCCATGAAGAAAATGGTAGATGGACCTTTCTCACTTTGAGAATTCTGTAGTATGCTAGCCTTTATAGCTTTGATGTCTGCTTGAGTGTCTTTGAACCGAGATTCCACCATGTTGGTCAGCATTTGTACTTGATTGGCATGCTTTTAAGCAGCCATTTGTTGCTGTTGTTCAAGCATGGGCTGGAAGATATTCCAAAGCTCATTTGCAGCAAATGCTTGTGGAGCAGGTGCTTGAGCAGGAGGAACAGTTGATTGGGCTTTTTGAGCTTCTAACAGCTGCTGCACCATATCTTTTATTTCGGCAACAGAAGATTCTAGATTTTCAACTCTGGCCGTCAATTCATTGTATTTTGAATCATCACCTGAATTAACAGGATCATCTGAATCCCCACCAGCAGTGGTTGTATCAATGTGTGACTTAGGAGCTGTGGCCTAAAAGTCATCCATTGATGCCCCTTTTTCTTGGTACTGGGGACTTCTTTCTTCAGCAACCGATAAACCTTTGATGTTACCAGCAGCTAAAGATAACTTACTGGTGGTTACCGATGTTGCCATGGAAGAAATTGCCTTCAAGGGAGTCTTAATAATGTAACAACTGTCCAACTGAAGGTCTGTTGATCCATCAGTTGTAGTTGCTGCTCCCCTTGAACTACCACCGAGAGTTACTTGTAACTCAGGGGGTGTAACCTCCTCAACTGTTGCTTGGATAACAGAGGTATTAACATCAGACCCAGTCACTTGTGGGGGTTTGCTCTCAGTAATGGGTGATTGAGAGGAACTGGTTTGTGTCTGTGCAATATCAACTGCATGCAACAGGGGTATTATTGATTGTGGCAATATGATTGGTGAGGGTATGGGTGTAGAAAGAGACATGTCCTTGGGATTAGGACTGTGGAAGATAGATCCGAGTGGACCTAGAGCTTCATATTGTGGTGTCCCTGTGCTTACAACTTGATCCTTTTGTGAGGATGCAAGAGGAGTTTGAGGCTGGGGTTGAGATCTTTCTACCAACTGCTGTGAGGAAGTAGCAGCAGTGGTTTCTGGTGACTTTTGTGTTGTCACTGGCAGTTGCTCTGGGATCTCATCTTCCAGAGTTGCCTTTGTTTTGGGTTTGGTGGGTTTTCTGGATGGTTTTCTTTTGGTCTTTTTGGTGGTGGCAGTTGTGGGTTTCAGAGCAGTGGGTGTGCTACTCTGATCACCTGGAGCAGTGGGCTCAGCAGTGGTTTCTTGAGGGTCAGTGGCAGTTTCTAAAACCTGCTCAGCCTCTTTTGTTTTTAATTTTATTGGTGCCATCATTCTTGAAAAAGTTTCTATTGTTAACCTGTTTATTTTGAATGAGACACCTTGTTTGGGCACTTCTGCCTCTTTCTCGACAAATTTTTGTTCAAAATAGTAACTTAGAAACCTCGGAAAGAGCAGAAATGCCTTATTATCAACGTTCTTTACCAAATCATCAAATATTTCCTGGGAGTAGTTATAGTTTTCATTGTTCAAAATTGCATACCCCAGGCATTGCATTTTTGTTGGTATCTCATTGAAGGACGTTGTTTTATTTGAAACACACATGAGCAGTGTGTGGAATAAAAATCTGGGTGCAGAAGGGAAGTAACCCTTTTGTAGGGTGTCCCTGTTTGGTTGTTCTGCATAGCCCCTTTTCATGAAATCCTTTACCAACTCGTCTTTTGTAAAAGAGGTTTTTCCATTTAAATCATCAAGTTTAAAGGTTTCAGAGATGGATTTTGGTGAGATTTTTACCTTCTTACCCTGTATCGAGGAGTTGATTGCGGCGATGATATCTCCTTGTTTTTTAAGGGTGGCATTTTTCCAGAACTCTCTCTGGGTGTCAAGGTAAATAGAAGCGTCTGCTGTTATCAAAGTTTTGTACTTTGATCCAGAAAGGATGTCAAGGATGGAGTCGAAGGTGTGGTTATCGGTAGGTTTTGTGAGTATACCTACATAGTTGTGAGTAGCTTTGTAGCGGATCTCCGGTGTTTCAGCGGCCATTTGAGTGGCTTCTGCTGTTTTGGAGGAAGATGATGGTTTTGATTTTGTTTTCGATTTTGGTTTCGTCATTTTTTATGAAGAAGATCGAAAAAGATTTTTGGAGTTATGAGAGGGAAACTGTTATGAGAAAAGAACTTTTGGAATTCAATTCGACAGTAAAACCCTGTTCTGGTGTTAGGGCAGAGTTTTATTTAGGAAAAAAGGTGAATGCTGATGTGTGTGAGTGGTTATAATGATCTGACGGCTAAAAACTGACCATGTGTCAAACATCTGATGAAATGGTAAATGATGGAAGACAGTTGTTTTAACAACTACTGATGGATCAAGTATCAGTAGTTACAACGGTAATAAAATGAAACAGTGGATGTATCACTGGATGGAACAATGATTTTAAACATCAGTGTTTTTGAAGAGCAGAGGTTGACACTTTAGCAGTGGACAGACTTTAGTGAGCAGATGTTAAGGCACAACAGCATTTTAGATAAAACAGTGGGAAAAAAAATGAGAATCATTTTAAACAACTGTTTGTGCAGCAGTGTTTTGACTTTTGACAAATACTTTTAGCACCTGTTTGTTCAGATGTAGAAAATGATTTGTTCTTGTAAAAGCACAATCTCTTGTATATCATCTGTTGAGTACCAGAAATGCTATTCTTAACAAAACACATTTTAGATGTATAATATCAAGATTAAATTTTCAGCAGTTATCTTCAGAAATTTTGTTCAAGGTTTCGCCATCTGTCTATTTTTAGACAGTGGTTTAGCACCACAGATGATGAAGACATTTCTACATGAGCTGCTCATTTTGTGTCTAATTACATGAACTAGATCATGAGTATCTCAGTAGTCTAATCAATTTGCAATCAATTTATGATCTGTGAAAACCAAACTTGAGCTTAACATGACCTTGATATGTGTGTCATTTCCTTTTGACCAGATTTAAGGATAGTAATTTCACACAAAAATAAGGAAATTACATCCTGACCAAAGATGAACTTTTACCATCAAAAATGAGTAAAAGTACAAAATATATCTTATAAAAATGAAATATATCTGGCTTTATTTAGAGAAAAACACCTTAAGAAAAATTAAAGGAAGTTTTGAAAATAATCAAAAGGATCCGAAAATTTTCCAGTAAATTCATGATCATATTATTCTCAAGTTGTTTTGACCATTGTTTTGGGTCATTTACTTGTCAATTGATTGAAAGTTTCTTTTAAGCATAATCACTGGAGATGCCATTGTTACCAGAACACTTTCTGCATTGATGAATGCACACAGTTGCGTGATGATGACCACTGATGATCTAACTTTTAAATCTCAAAAGTGTTTCATGCTTATACTCTTTTGCTTTTGATTTCAAAAGTTTTTGAGATAGCTACACTTTGAGATTTGTTCATTTTCCTTTTCCCTTTTTACCCTTTTTATTCATATGTTCAGAAATACTCACTAGGAGATTATATTTTGAACATACTTTGTCCATAATCATTTTGAAGCAATGTTTTGAGAGATCTGACCATATTTGATCATGTTTTATTACAGATCTCACATTTACCTATGATTAGGACAGTTTTGACACCTTATTTTCTCAAAGTGTTTTGGACAAAGTTGATTTGGTCCTTTTGAAGGTACTCAACTTGCCTTTGAGGACATGAGAGATTTTTCCTAAAGTTTTATTTCCCTCTTTTCTATGTCAGCAGTATTCTAGTGTTTTGAATGAGCACAAGTTCTGCTGAACTGAGGTACATACTTTAGTGTTTATTGAAAACATCACAAATATCAAAACAACAATTGAAATCAATTTTGAAAACATCGAACGATCCCATAATTTATCAGATGTTTTACGGATCTGAAAACTATGAGTGACATATGCATGAAAACACTAGTTGTGTGAGATTTGTGTGTCATATGACATCTTGGTTGATTTACAGAGTTTTTGAATAACCATTTTGACCATGATTCACTCGTTACTCTGTTTTTCAACTGAATACAACCAATCCTTTAGTATCAATAACTTTTGAGCTGAACTGTTATGTCAAACTGATTGTTAGATCGAATTTGACTGTCCAGGCTCTGATACCAATTGTTAGGATCTAAGGCTGTCTGTGATTGTGTTTGTTTGCATAAAACGAATAAGTGCAGCGGAAATGAGTAGCAAACTTTGTAAACACAAACAAAGGAAAGTATAGATTGATAAACAATTGCTTTTCATTGAGTCAAAAGATTTACATAAAAGCAAAAGATTACAGTCAAAGCTTACAATCTAAACTCCCCCTCAGCCTGATACACCAGAGTTGGTTGCACAAGATGAAAGGATGAATTGAGGAGAAAAACTCACTCAAAACGATCAAGTGTAACAGTACAGAGTACTGTCATACTTATAGGCAAACCAAACTACTGATATGCTTCAGCTGACGTCACCATGATAGTGACATCTAACGACCTAACAAACTATAAATACTGTTCTATACAAACTACTGTTATGTAACATCTGATAATCACTAAAGTACAAAACATAAGGAAACTACTGCTTCACGTTCCACTGTTGTAGCCTTAGCACAGATGTTGAGTCTTCAGTGCTTTCTTCAAAGGTGATCAGTCTTTGAGAGGGCAGTGTTTGAGTCTTCAGCAGTACTTAGGATACAGCAGTAGATAGAGCAACAGAGTTTGTCTTCAGCAGTTGTTAGATAATCATCAGAGTTTGGTTTATCAGTTGTTGTAGTTGAGCAGCACTTAACATCCATCAGCTGTTAGATAACCACTGTCAAGGGAAGAGATTAGAGTAAACTGCTGCTTATTAAGTGTCCACTGATGGGATCCGGTTTTGGCTTTACATTATCTGTTCCTCTGTTAGGGTTCAATCCCAACAGGTGCAACCTGTTTCTCTTGAGCAGTGATGGCGCAGTTTTGAGAAGTCTTACGCTTCTTCTTCTTGGATCCTTCAACCTGCTTTTCCTTTGGCTCAGCTGGAGCAGTCTTGTTGGGTGGTCTTGGGTCGCCTTTTCGAAAAATCTTTTTCTTCCTGATGTGGGATTCAGTCAGAGTGGCAGATAATTCAATGGCTTGTCTGACAGTAGTAGGGTTGCTGCCAGTAACAATATCCTGAACTAGGTCAGGAAGACCATCAATATATTTCTCAATCGCCTTATCCACAGGTGTAACCATAGCAGGACATAGCAGGCTCAATTCCTCATAGCGGTCAGTATAGGCGCGATGCTCACCGCTGTCTTCCTTCAGGTCATCAAATTCCCTTTCTAGAGCCCTCAATTCATGACGAGGACAAAACTCCCTCATCATAAGAGCCCTAAGCTCAGCCCAAGTTTGTGCTAATGCGACCTCAGCACCACGGTCCCTCATAATTCCGTTCCACCATGTGAGAGCCCTCTTCTGAAACACACTGGATGCAAACTCGACTTTCCGATTGTCTGGACATTGAACATGACGAAATGTATTTTCGATGCTTTCGAACCATTGTAGGAGCCCAGCTGCTCCTTCAGAACCGCTAAACTTGAGGGGGTTAGCTGAATTGAAACTTTTGAAATTGCAGGGAGCATTCTGGTTGTTATTGGCTTGGTTCACTTGAGCTATAATGTTTGGGAGTGCGGCAGCCATGTGTTGTGCCAAAATATCTGCCATTTCGGCATTTGAGAGCGGATTTTCGCGTCGAGGAGGCATTCTAAAAGGGGAAACAGGAAGGAAAACAAGTGAAAGGATTAGACAAAAAGAATGAGATGAGACAAAATTGATGAAAGCAAAGATGGTGGTCATTTGTTTGTTACTACAAAGCAACAAACGACCCACGGTGATTAATCAAAGTAAATAGGTCAAAAATAATGTATCGCGAAGACATGCTCGCCTATAAGTGGACACTCACCCCAAGAGTTCACAGGTAAGAATGACTGGTCCGATACTGCGGATTTGTACGAACACTCTAGCCTTAGACAGAAAACTCAGGGTACATGCATCAACCCTTCCAGTTTGCACGTGTTCACATTATTTAGACCAAACTTTGACGGGATTTTGAAAACTTAAAGGGTACAAAACCATATAATAAATCATCCTAGAACAGATGATTAGTTTTCAAAGCGGGATAGAAATTTGTGTTCTTATTGTGGTTGTCACCTAAGAATAAGTGACGGTATTGTTTTAAAACTAAACACAAGATAACTTGTGTTAGGGTCCTAGGAAGGTTATAGTCTAGGTCAAAGCATTACTAATAACCTAATTCCCTATAACCATTGGCTCTGATACCAACTTTTCTGTCACACCCCGACCACGTAAAACAACAAAACGTGGCAGAAACGTCGGGGAGTATTGTAACAGAATCATTGTTTCATAACACATGGAAAATTGAAATGTTGTTTTATTGAATAAACGAACTCATTGTTTTAATACAATCAAATAAGTACAACTATTATCTTTCAAGTTTTAAAGTCGCTAAGGCACGAGTCCATCCTAAGTGTAGCATATATCATCAATCATCACAGAGCAGTACCTGAAAGATGTGTAAAAATAGGTACGTCAGCATAAAAATGTCTGTGATATACATAGGTTTTATTGATGTAGGATTCATGACTTATAAGTTTAAAGAAAAGGTTTTAATAAAAGTAGTCATGATCCTTGAAAAAGGTTTTCTTTTATAAATCATACCAAAATTTATAAGAAATTAGATGATACAAAATAATAATACATAGGTAATTAAATAATTAAGTAAAATGAGTTTGTATAAAATATATTGTTTGATAAACAACATTTTGATAAAAAGATTTATAGTATATATAAAAATATACTTCGGTTTTAAGAAAGTTGAATAAGTTATATATTAAAATATATTTTAGTTCCAAAACCATTAACCCAAGTGTACTAAATAACGCCACGGTATGTAATGCGATGAAAACACTTATATATAAGAAGTACCACCGGCGTATCTACCATGTTTTCATCACATTACACCCGTCCCGTTATCTAAACACTAACCAAAAACCAGTCATTAAGTAAATAGTATATTAACCATACTTTAGTTGGTAACATAAATAAGTTTTCAGTAGTATATCAAAAGTATACTTTGGATTTATAAATAACATATTAAACTATGTTTTGGTTTGAAAATAACATATTAAAACTATGCTTTGGATTATGAATATAAGATATCAAACTATGTTTTAATGATTAAAAAAAATATAAGTTGGTTTTTGTACAATATCCCATATGAGAGCATATCAAACTATACTTTTGGGAGTATAACTTAGTATACAAAAATAATGTGATTTAAGAATTTATTCAGACCTAGTGTATCAAAATACACCTTTGAGACTATAGAAATACCACAAAGGCAATCCCTATATGGATGGAGCAACAAATTGGTTTCAGACATTTCATGACTACAGGAATGGGGTGTCAAATCCTATAGCGCTATATCATACTACCAACCGGTCTGGTGAACAAAAATAAGTACTATTCCAACAATTAATTTCATAATCTTTGAAAAATCAGTGTTTAAACCATAGATAGTCATTTAGAGATAGTCATTTAGTTTGTCAAAAGATAAGTACTAACATGTATAATCAATTATACTTTGAAATCATGAAAATAACAGATAGGTACACATGCTTCACCCCAAAACAGTTGAAAACAGTAAAAGAGGGGACTATGTACTCACTTGAGATTGCTTAGAAGTCCTAGGATACCCACCAAGCAAAGCTAGAAGAGCACGGAATCAAACGGCACCTAATATTGATAACTACATAAATAAACCGGACCTAAATCGGGAGATCGGATAGTATGAGGTCTCGTAAACCAAATGAGTGTGGGAACTCATATGATATGGTTTAACAAGGCCTACATACTAAAATGAAACCTATCCTAAGTGCTTACGACCCATCACGACCCGTTTAGGTAGCTTGCGCTACTTTAACGCGTCGTTTGCGTAAAACGCGTTCGAGACGTCTAACTAGCCCTATGACAAGTATTATATGCCAAAACATGTTTAAATATGTTACATAATCAGTTATGTGACAAAAATTTATGTTACATATGCTTAATTACCAATTATGTATGAAAAGGGCATTTTGGTAATTTACCTAAGGCATATAAACTACTTATCATACAACTACTTAAACAAAGTGACCATAAGGTATAACCTCGGAAGGTTATTCCCTATACAACTATGGTCACTAAACATGTTTGGTCGGATCCTAATGATCGACCAAACGGTTCGGGTTCGAAAGTATAAGCGATTGTTTAGATCGCTTACCTTACGACCCTACATAAGCACTAATCTAAAAAGTGACGAGCTAAACATGCTAGAACATGTTTAGTTAAATTATAAAACAGGTTTGGTATTAAAGAAACGGTTTTAATACCCTAGAGTAGTTTGGTTACAAAATACGCGAGAAAACGCATTTTGGCCGAAACTACGACTCGTCACTGAGCCTAGATAACGTGGTAATCAGTAGGTATAGTCACTAGGGACTATAACCATCGTGATTACGCTCACGTTATGAAGTTCAAACGAACTTCGCATTGACCATAAACTGGTCCATGCAGAAAGTCAAACGCAGTTTGACTTTAACAATAAAAACGAATGAAAAACGCGAAAAGAATACTTACAGAAGGTCCCCGTAAGATTTGAACCCGATTCTCTCTCAGGTAGGAAGCATATACTTCCACTTAGAGAGCTTGAATCAGATTCAAATGTGAGGAATGAATGAAAACATGGTGGGTATTTATAGGAAATCTAGAACCGTTAGGATCGTTCATCGTAAAACGAGCTTCGATCTCATCCGTACACATGTGCCCATGGTTTTGTGAAACCATGGGAGCCCATAGTTTCATTAAAACCATGTGCAAATGAGGGGAACAGCTGGAAAAAGCTGGAATTTAGATTTTTCATTTTGGTCCCTTCCTAAGATAACTATGGCAGAATGTCAATTTTGGTCCCTGAACTTCAGAAACAAGCGTTTCGGCTCATTTTTAACACGTTTAAGCCCCGTTAACCTCATTTCAAGGCTCTAAAATGAAGTTAAAGTATAGGGAACGCAAAGCATGTTCAAAAATATGTCGGATGTCGGTTCGTTTGGTCGTACGGTTGCGTTGTTCGGTTAATTACGACGGAAGTCGTAACGAACGCAAAAACGATCCAAATCAAGCGACGAATGGAATTTTCTTGTGCCAAACACTAAAATAAAATATTTTAATGCTTACATAAATTTTTGGATGTCCGGATATATTCAGAACGTAAGATATGCGCGAAAATGCAAACTTATGCACTTTTTGACGCTTTTAGTCCCTGAATGACCAAAAGTTTATTTTTGCGCACCAAACACCTCAAAGCCTATTTCTAAGCTATGTAAAGGATATTTAGGGCATATTTAACTTATGATCAAGTTCCGGAAGGTTCGTTAATATACGAATCGGTATAGTTTCGCAGTTTGACACAATTAGTCCCTGCGATCGAACAAACTTGATTTCAACACACCAAACCATCCAAAACTTATTTCTAAGTTATATGGAGGTTATTTAAGGTATGTTAAGACTATTTCACTATTAAGGAGTGTTGGTTGCGTTAAACAGGTTATATTTACGCATCAGTGCGCGTATAACCTTCCAGAAAGCGATTTAGAGCTTGAAATCGGACAAGAATTGATATGTTCAAATGATGCATATATTTTTACAAACCCCTAAGTATGAAATACAATATTTCATGGGTTTGGCATTTTTTTGATGATTGAAGTGATACAGGTGTCACGTAATGGTTTGCAAGGCCATTAACATATCTCACGACATAGGAAGCCACCAAACCTAGGCATTTTTGTCGACATCGACTGAGACACAAAAGCACTCATTGGTAGAAGTAGGCCAAGAGTGGGGTTACCTAAAACCCATTAGATCTAACCCTTCTGTTCCGCGATCTAAATGTATAGGTTGACTAATGGTGCTTATGGTAACCTATTCGTCACGTGATCTATGTGTCATTCCTTAGTTTTGTGTGCTACATACCATTGTACATGTATTTTCCCCAAGTTTAGAAAACAAGTAAAAGTTTAAAAGTGGGGATATGAACTCATAACTTTGCGTATCCTGCGTCGTATGTGACAACCCTCACCAAATCAGGTATCCGTACAAATTAATTAATATTTAATTAATGCTTAATTATTGTGCTTGCTTACAATTGTGGTTAAATTACTTCTTGATTCCTGATACATACATATTCATGCATCATACTTTTTTACTGTCACTCCATTTATTACGCACAAAACTATAGTGACAAACTTGATGCACAAAAGCGCAGTTAGCACAGTGAACGGATAACCCAGTAAACATGCTGACATAGCCAGCACTAGACAGACACTGTCTCTAATGAGTCGGGAATAGATTACTACACTAGTAGGGAGTGTAGGGAGGTGATGATTGAAAAACTACGTCACTAGGTGATAGTTATAGTGACCGGATGTGCCTAAAACATGTGTTAATTACAAAATTCTGCACTTTGTGCAAAAATTCAGCATTTAATATAACTAGTAAAGTGCAAAAGTTGGGTAATATAATACTAGACACTTTCCAAAGTGTCGGGAATTCATTATGTCACTAAAACACTATAAAAGACACTTTAAATGCTTATTTAGCACTTTAACAGATCAATATCCAACTGAACAACCGGACTTTACCCGGAACATAAAAATATTGTCAATGACATTGTTTACACTTTTCTGAGCTAGTTAGGGTCCCCGAACACCCTAACACCCTTTATATTATACTACACACTTTGCTAGGAATTGCAAAAGGGCACCAGTGGGATATGAAGCTACTCAAATAGCTGCAGCTCGGAACAAGGAAAGGTCAATGATTCCTGTCACACCTGCTGAGACTTCGACTTCAACTGGACAAGGAAACTCTAGAGTTGGAAGGGCTTTGATTGCACAGGAACATCATGGTTTCAATTGGGCTGATGCAGTTGCGCAAGTGGAATCAATGAAGTTGTCTCAAGCTGTTGCTGTTGAGAAAGTTCACCAATGCTTGATGACACTGACCGAGGAAACGAAATCGATCTCCGAGACAATAAATTCCCTTTTAGGTACTGAACACTGTAGGAAGAAAGTTGCATTTTTGTGATCTCAAAACTCAGCATTTATCACTGATTATAATAGTGCAATGGGAAAGTGCATTAGTCTTCGAGAGAACAATAAAATTCTCTATGAAAAGATTGAGGTACTTAAGAAAGATATAGCTCAGCTACACAGAGACGTTAATCAACAACAATGTTGGGTTCACGACTATAAACATAGACTCACAGTAAAAACCCTTGAATGCGACTCTGTGAAAGCTGAGCTAGAACTGCTCACTGGAAAGTACCAGCAAAATGAGTTAAACATTAAAAAATTTGATACGTACAATGACACTGTTCGCAATCTGTGCAATGTGCAACTTGCATTCAAGGAAAACAAGGGAAAAGATTTGCATATACATGGGTTCCACCACCATATAATCATAATTACTCCAAACTGCCCACTACCAAGCAAGAAATGGAGAACTATGATAAAATGATTTATGGTAAACCTAGTGATTATGTTCCATGGGAACCGTCAAAATCTAAAAATGGCCAACCAGCTGATTTCAAGAAACCAATGAATATTATCAATAATGAAAATGAAAATTGTCAAAATAAATTAGTAGATAAATCCGAGCACGTAAATGAAACAGAAACAAAAACCGAAACAGAAACAAAACCAGTTAAACCATCCGAAGTGGATATAGAGAAAAGTTCACTAAATTCTGATTCTGTTGACAACACTAATTATTTTTGTTCATGTGCAGAGTCAGTAAGGCCGGAAGAGAAGTCTAAAGAGGATGATGAATCACATCAACGTGTTGCTGATAATGTTATTTATGACAAAAATGACCTTTATGCTTGTAACTATGTTTTTTCTTGGTTTGCTGAGACTTGGGGTGTTCCCACTAAAACTGATGAATCTGGTGCTGTTATTTTAGACTATGGTTGTGAAAATAATGGTTGTGTTGAAAATGTTTTTACAGGAAATTCTGATGTATCGACTGATAACCTTAAGACATCCGTTTCAAGTAACTCAGAAATCAATTTTGGTGATTTAGGCAACTGTTCTGGTGCACCTGAAACATCAAATGATACATCAGAAACTCATGATGAAGTTGAAAAAGGGATGTTTTTATTGTGCTAGTGAAGAAATTTGTAGGATCGTGTATCTGACCTGAATGTCGTTCGGAGAGGTTCTGATCTATTTCAGGTGCGGAAAACAAGAAATAGACTTAGTAACAGCTTGTTCTTCACTTTAAACACAGATTGTATTGATTTAACACTGATTACAATCAATCTTCACACAGGCAGCACCTCGGTATGGAATTCAAGAACACACACAACTGATTTCCCCTGAGCCACACAACCCCTATATATACTGTGTCTGATTCCGCTTGAACATGCTCGAGCGGAATCAGCAACTTCAAGCGAAACCTCATAAAATGTTTTCGAGCGGAATCAGGAAGTTGATTTCGCTTGAAATGCACAGATTCCATTTCAAGCGGAATCAGCCTAAAACACTTTAAATTTTCCTATTTTCTCGAACTACGTGCCCTGATCTATACAATCTAGACTGAGATTCGATACAAGACGAAGTCGACAGATGCATGCACTAACAAAATTGATAAACAGGGCTCATCTAACGAACCTGACAACCAAACAAAAGATTGAGAAGAATCAGATAATGAGCAGAGCTCTTCCAAGGATTCTATTTGCGATGATAAATTAGAATCTCAGAATTCTAATTGTGCTGACCAAATAGAATCTCACAGCGCTGCGACAGAAGAGAGTCAAACTGTTTCAGACATAGACTGCTCATCATCTGACAAACCTGAATCTTTTGATGTCAAGGACTCAGAGGATGATGAAACTAAGAAGAGATATTCGTAGAATCTAGTTCTAAAGAAACTCCTGAGATCTTGGAGCCTAAAGAAAAGGAATCCGTGGAAATCAATTCAACAGTTGAGTCATCTGATAAAACTGAAGAAGAAATTTTCGTGGAAGCATTCTCTACAGAAACTCCTGAAATCATAGTTTCTGAAGAAAAAGATTATGTTTCAGTCAATTCAACAGGTAATTCAGCTCTTGACCCCAAAGGATCAGATTCTGTAGAAAGCGTTTCAAACGAGACAAAATGTACTGAATCAGCTCCTTCAAAGAAAAAAATGATCACGTAAAAACAGAAGACCACGGAAAAAGAAAGTTCGAAAGGAAAATCCAACTCTTAAGCAAACTGAACCAAAACTAAAAGGTAAAGTTGCGGATACTTACTCTGATGTTGATAACTACGAGGAGGGTTCATCCAAGATCAAACACAAGCAATCTGTGTCAAATGAAAAGAAAAGACTTGATTAGTTCTCGAGAATAACGCAAGTAGAACTAAATGTATTTTTCTCAAGGGAAATTGGCCTGTAATAATCCCACCTAGACCTTATTGGCCATTAATAATCCCATCTCAGAATATCCCCCGCACCAGTCCCACCTTTCACATATTTTTCCTACAATGGTCCCCCGTTAAAATAACTTTACAGAGTTAAGTTTTTTTGCAAATTACAAACAATTTTTTTAGGGCTTTTGATTAGAACGACGATACGAGTCCATTAATGTAAAACTTCCCTCGAAACAATGCTCCAAACGATGAAAACGATGCTTCAATTCGGGTGTTTAAATTTCCAATTAACCAAAATCAAGTCACTTGGAGCACCATTTCGAAGTAAGTTTTACATCAATAGACTCGTATCATCGTTCTGATCAAAAGCCCTAAAAAATATGTTTGTAATTTGGAAAAAAGCTTAACTCTGTTAAGTATTTTTAACGGGGGACCATTGTAGGAAAAATAAGTGAAAGGTAGGACTGGTGGGGAGAATATTCTGAGGTGGGATTATTAATGGCCAAAAAGGTCTAGGTGGGATTATTACAGGCCAATTCCCCTTTTCTCAAAAAGGCAAACGTGTTTTAATTTGGGCTTATGTGTTACTATTCATACTGATCACACACTTACCTTGTACGGTTACGATATGTCACGTCTCGGCCTATAGAGCCATTAGTAGTCCTGCTCACTGATACTGTCGAGCCCACACTTGAGATTCTTTCGCCCGTCATTACAGAATCGTTTTTTCTGCTATTCGAGTTTTGCTGCACCTCTTTTAGTCTACACTCTACATAGGAAGAGGACTTGACCCGATGGAAAGATCGCATTCGACTTCGAGAGCTGAGACAACATCCGCTATGAAGAGGCAGAAAGGGGTTTGGGTGAATCGCTCTCATTGTAATCGTCAGTTCGCCAAGTTACGCGGAGGCATGGAGACGATGAAGGACTCAGAGGGACAGATGGACTGTTATGATGAGCTAGAAAAGCATGTTAGGAAGATGTTGAACTTTCGGGGATTTGAAGCGTTAGTTGTTGGTTATTTCTGTTGTTTGTTTTGTATGTCTCATTTGATGAACCCTATTTATGGCTTGCATGCCAAATTTTCAGATATTTAGGAGGAAATTTCATATAGACTTGTTGTGGGTGTTGATGTAGACACGCTGAAATCTGATTAGTCTTTGTACTAAAAACAAGTTTTGTAAATTTATGATATAAATCAAATGAGTTCCTTTTGGTTTAAAAATTTTTCTCATTAATATGCGGATGTTATACATGCGCAACGTTTGGTCCACTATTATTTAATGATTGAATTATTTTTGAGATATCGTCATACGTTGATATTATGTTGTAATAATAGAAACGACGAAATGTTGCCAAAAGAGAGACAGGGTTCTGGACTACCTATTACCTAAGAAGAGTTGGCACAACTTGTCACACCCCCAAAATACCACACGCGAGAACCCCCGCGAGGCGTGTGACATACCAGGATCTAGCCACCAATCACATTGAACTCATAACATCATTTCAAATAAAACTTTCATTTATTAAAATCATTGTTACAAAACATTATTTACATTTCAGCGGAAGCATACTACATTAATTAGAGTTTCATAACCCAAGTGTATAAAAGCCCATAGACGTGTATCATGATTCCATGCAACTCGACCCATGACCACTCCAGCATCCCAGACAGCAAGTTCCAATGACCTGTATCTAAAGGCCTGCAAGCATGTAGAAAAGTGTGTCAGAACAACGCTGTGAGTTCAAAGTTTTGTTAACACGTTTAGTTACCAGATATCAGTTTAAAACATTTCGGGGATTTGATATTGTAAATAACTCGATTACCGCCGATGGCACCAGATTATTTGCCCTATTCCCCTATGCCTCTATCAAAGCAATGGTCAAGACTGGGGTCATTAGTTCATGCCCCTCCTCTCCGGTACGGTGTGAGGGTGCCAAACCTAAATAGCGCTATTAACTAATACCCCGTTGCCTCCTCGGCAACAAATCGGTAGAAGGGACTTAAATGATAGAAATGAGTCTATTAACCAATATCCCAGGTTTAACATTCCAGTTAAACCCAATTACTTGACATTCCTCCCCGGAACGTTCACCAGATGTCCCTCCCTGGGACGCATGCTTGGAAAAAGAGCAGTGAACTCACCTTTGGTTTGCTCGGTAAGATTGTTTACTTTGTTTATCAATTGATGAAGCACGTCCTATCATGGTTTATCAATAACAATCAGTTCTGTATTCACATTGAACCACGTATTTTGTCACATATTTCACAAGTTACGTTCATGATATATATATATATATATATACACACACACATAATATGCATGTTATAGCTGTTAGCCATGTCACACATCATTCATGGTGAGCGAGGACAAAAGAGATTGCCCGAATTGAAAGGGCATGATGCTGTGGGTAAAGCCGTCGAGGCGAGTGCTGGGAAGGCACGTGAGAATCCTGCTACTATTACTGGTATGTTTCGAATCAAAAACCAATCTATGTTCATACGTTTAATACCAAAGCTGACTCTAGTTTTGTTTGAGAAACTTTGAACCATTTTTGTGTTCACTAACAAGTAAGCTGGGTATAAAGTGCTCGAGAGAACTAGCAATTGGTAAGTTGATAGAAACTAGTAAGGTCGTTTGCAGTTGTAGTATTTAGTTAGGTGATCATAGTTTTAGTGTTGGTTTATTTCCAGTGGAACTGGGAGCCTTGACGAAGATGGGAGAATGGATTGATTATCCAAGAATGAAGTGGGGACTACCGCTTGAAGAAGCCAGCTAGGAAACCTCATCCTGATGATGGTGGAGTGGCAGAAGATGCTCACGAAGACCGACCGAGTCGAGTGTCGAGTGTCGAGTGTTGATGGTTGAGAGTCGTCAGTTTTGTAAGGATGCTTGAGTTGTTGCGAAGAGGCAATCCTGCGTTCTTAGTTAACGTGGTGGATACAAAAGCCGGATGTAGGAATACCGGAGAGATTCCTATTGTTCGCAATTATCCACAAGTTTTCCTAAAAAGACTTACCTGGATTTCCCCCTGCGAGACGGATCGAATTTCGGAACGATCTAGCACCCAGTGTTGCACCCGTTTGCAAAATCTCCTTATAGATTAAGCATCGTCTGAGATGATAGAAATGTCGATTCAGTTTCAAGAGTTATTGGACAAGGGTTTCATTCGATCAAGCTTTTCGCTTTGAGATGCATCTGTTTTGTTGAGAGAAAGAAGGATGGATCTTTCATGATATGTGATGATTTCATAGAGCTGAACAAGATGACTATCAAGAATCAGTACCCTTTACCGAGGATTGACGATTTGTTCGATCAAACTACAATGATCTAGCTACTACACGAAGATCGATCTACGACCAGGATATCATCAGTTGAAGGTTGCTGACCAAGATATTCCGGGGACTGCTTTTCAAACACGATATGGCTATTACGAGTTATTAGTCATGCCTTTTGACTAAATTAATGCGCCATATATATTCATGGATCTCATGAGCAGGGTATGGAAACCCTAATCGGATGAATTCGTGATAATATTCATCGACGACATACTTTCCTATGTGTGAACCAAGGAGAATCATGAGTAACGTTTGAAGTTAACTATGGAGTTAGTGAAAGATGAGGAGCGCCAAAGACCCCGTCAGGAGTATGATGATCCATATGACTAACTAGGTGCTACCTGAGATTTATTAAGAATTTCTGTAAATTAGTGCAGCCTTCGACACTAATAACCCCAAAATGAAAAGGAAATTGATTGGATAACAAGATAGTAGGAAGCTTTTCGGACCCTTGGAAGAAAAGTTGGGAGCGTGTATGATGGACTCCAAAGGAAGTTAAGATACTCACATGCCCTTGGCAGAGTTATCTTACAATAATAGTCATCACGCTAGTATCTAAGTTGCTCAGTTTGAAGCCTTGCATGGATGGAAGTGTCGATTATCATTTTGTTGAGCTAACATGACAAAGGATAATTAACCAGACCCGAGTTGTCTAGGAAACCAGCGACAGGATTTGCCTAGATCGAGGGAAGGTTAAAAGTCGCCAAGTGATTAACAGAAGGATTTCATGGACAATTGAAGGAACTATTGCGATTCTAGATTGAAGATCTAGTTTTGTTAAAGGAGTTATCTTGTAAGAGATGGTAACAGGTTTAGCAGAGGAAAGAAAAGCTGAGCCACATTGACTTGGTCCTTTTAAGAGCCCATCTTGAGTTGGATTAGTCACTTATAGGCTCAAGCTACCATCAGATTGAGTAGTGTACATGAAGTATTGTTTGGCCCAGTTTGAGAAAGTGTATAATGGATAATACACTGATTTTGTTCTTTGTAGAGAATTATTCGAAAGATAAACGAAAGTTTATCAAAGCACCGTAGAAGCAGTACGTATAGCTAGAAGAGTTATGCTAATAACCGGACAGGCGATTACAACATTCTCGTCATGTATACGATTTATTGATCTGGTGATTTGTGGATATCTAAAATGAATGCCAGAAGGAAGGAAGACGAGTTTATGAGATTTGATTCTTTCGAGAGCCCATCTCGAGTTGGATCAACTG
Organism: Helianthus annuus; assembly: GCF_002127325.2. NCBI lineage: Eukaryota > Viridiplantae > Streptophyta > Magnoliopsida > Asterales > Asteraceae > Helianthus > Helianthus annuus. The sequence goes on from NC_035445.2 coordinate 127,072,705, forward strand.
GGAGTAAACTCAGACTATCTTAGGTACGGGGTAATGTATATGTAAATATACGTATGTTAAACCCAAAATGGTGAAACATTGACTTAATCTTCTTAATTAAGTGCTTGTATATGTTGAACCTTGGAAAGGGTGGAGATCGTTGAGACGCGAAATTAGGAATTGAGGATGTATGTAATATAGGTCTACAAAGATTCTTTGTAAGAATCAATGTTTCTCACAGAAACTATAAGACTATATTCATTAAACCTGTTTTTGTTGTTTCCACCCAGTGCGAAAACAAAATCTGTAGAGTAAAATTTTGGGGACGAAATTTCCTAAACAGGGGGAGACTGTGACACCCGACTTTTCAGGCCGCACCGTACAATTGTTACACGTGTTGTGAAAAGGTGACAGGCCTGTATTTGACTGGTTATGATTTTTATTTGTGAAATTTAATGAGTTGGTAAATTTAAACTTTGGTAAAAATTATGTTAGCAATGGTAAGATAAACGCTTATCGCATAACTGATAAAATGCGAAACAAACGTCGGTGACCGCCCGATCAGTGTTAAAATCCTAAAAGTAGTCTGATATGATTAGAATAATAATTTTAATCCTATTCGTGACCCATTTACTATCTATTATTTGATTGACTAATCCTTTATATTGGAATGGTTGAAGAGTCTGGTGAGGAAAAATAAATTAAAACGCTAAGAAACTCTATTTTTCGAGTTTAAGCGCGTATCACGCGATGCAGCGCGTGTACCGACAAAATACTGTTAACACAGCCTGTCAAGGCAACTGATAATCATATTAGTAATAATTTGATGATTTTATTACTAAAGAATGATAAAAATAAATAAAAACACTTAAATGCCTATTTTTGCGATTTTAAGTGCGTACCGCGCATACTACCAAATACCGGCAACATAGACGGTCCAGGCAAACAAAATATTGTTCAATAATATTTTGGTGAGTTTATTTTTATAGAGTGTTAAAAATAATTTAAAACGCACTAAAACGGGACTAAAACACTAGATTAAATACCCGGTATCCGGTAAAATACCAGTTTTTGAACTAATATACATATATTGTGTGTATGTATATATATAATGTGAGAGGTGGGCACTAGGTGGCAGCCTCATGGCAGCCCACCTTTTTCATTTTCCATGCATGCATGACACTAGTATGGATTTAAAAAAATGTGTGCAATCATTTAGATTTCCATATCTTCCATAATACACAATCCAAGACTCAAATCTCAACACAATTTTCCTCACTCTCTCTCTCTCTCTCTCTCTAACATAGCTACGGCCGAACACCCCTAACCCACCTACATTTTCAAATTTCCAATTTATTCTTGGAGATTCAAGCTCATTTCAAAGTGATTTCAAGGCCATTTGAAGGTTTGAAGGTGATTCCAATGAGTTTCAAGCAAGAACCAAGCTTCATAACATCTTTTTAATCAAAAACCCACTTGAATCTTGAGGGTATAAAACTATTCTTTTTAAAAGCGTTCTTGATTCTTAGTGTTGAAAATAATAGTGAAAGGTTTCTCTTGAATCTTAAAATATTTCACAAACTTGAAGGTAACAATAAATTGGTTTTCAAAGAGAATAAAAATGAGTGTGTGTATACATGTATGTATGGCCGAAAATTATATGATTGTGTGTATTTAGTTGTGTTTTGATTTGATTGAGTAATTCTTGAATAATATGATTCTTAAATGATAGAATACATGCATGAATAAAAAATGTCATAAAATAAGGATCTAAAAGTGTTTCCTGATTTAAAAAGGGATTTGATGAGAAAGTGAACTTTTGAAAGCTTATGTGGGTGTAAACATTTCATGTATATGTATGTAAATGTGTTCTTGAGCAGGATTAGAACATAAAAGATGATGATGATGTTGTATGAGTGCATTAGATGCATTTACTTGAACATGCATGATGATTTGTAGTCATGAAATGATGATTTAAACATGATTTGATAAAAATGATTTTTGATCAGATTATAAACACTAAAATATGATTATTTTGAAGTGTTTAATGATATAAAACTTTGTCATAAGGTTTACTAGTTTTGCATGTTGTACTTGGTGCATTAGAATTTGTAAAATACGTGAAATCGCATGATTTATATGACTTACACAAAAACTGCACTAATCTGATTATAACCACTATTTTAATCCGTAAATAACATGTATTGTGTTAAAATATCAAGTCGTTTCGAGTTGGGATGATTATAGTAACGTTTAACGCAAAACTATGGGTTAAAACAGTAAAAAATCGGCTTTTGGAGTGGTTTTTATAAAACTGATTTAGATCAGAATGTAAACTGATATTTTTAGTCTAAAAATAAGTATTTTAGCTAATTTTAAGTTTACTTGGTGTTTGGTTGGTCATACGTGACTTCCGACGCCCGAAACTGTTACCGAATCGCTAAAATACGCATTTTTCATTGTACACTAATATAGGTAAAATTTTGGGTGAACCTTATGTGTTAAAATGTGTTATGTGATTTAAACATGAGAATGTGAAAATATGTTAAGTATTTAATATGATAATAGAAATCTAGCTTACACATGTATGCTTGTACGTTATGTGTTATGTGCGGTAGAAACCGTAAAAATTGCGTTAAACGTGAAACTTGTTTGTCGAGCATGAAATTTGATACAAATAAAATATTTTATGTATATTTACTTTAAAAATGACAACATAGATAAGTTAACAAGATTTCGCGTGCTTCGATGATAAATTATGTGAATGTTTATGTATATATATTACCACGCGCAAATCGTAGATATATTGCGTATAAACGGGAGTGTTAACGAATTTACATGATAACGGTCACCAATAAAATCGTTCAAGTCGCAAAATCATATATATATATATATATATATATATATATATAATGTAAGTATCTATAGAAAACCCACTTTAATTTAGAAAACCCGGGAAACTCAAAGCTCCCGGTGTTTTTTTTTCTTGAAAAAATTTACACATGTAATATACATGTTTTTAAGGGTTTTGGGCAAAAAAAAATAAAAAAAGCGCCGAGTAGATATTTAAAAAAAAAATAAACAAGTTTTGGTGTAACACATGTTACAAATATGTCAGATGAATGTAACATGTGTTACACCAAAACTTGTTTATTTTTTAAAAAAATATCTACTCGGCGCTTTTTTGATTTTTTTTGCCCAAAACCCTTAAAAACATGTATTAAACATGTGTAATTTTTTTCAAGAAAAAAAAACATGGGGAGCTTTGAGTTTCCCGGGTTTTCTAAATTAAATTGGGTTTTCTATACATCCTTCCCCTATATATATATATATATATATATATATATATATATATATAGACACATATTAACTTGCCAACATAATCAAAAACAATAACTTTTCGAGAAAAATTCAAAGTTATGTGAAAATTCTAAGAAACAGAAAAACTTAGGATTTTTGTGATATATATATGTATATTGATTTAAGACTCGTTCCTACATATAATAGGACGTGTAGAAATCAAACTGTGGGATTGCGCTATTTAAAATACGCACCCAAAGGTGAGTGTCACTGAACCCCTCTTTTTACTGCATTGTATATATATTTTGGGGGTAGAACACATCAATTAAAGGGTTTAGTAATGTTTTTAAAATAAAACATACCTTTTAATATAAAATATATATTTTCGTTGAAAATATATGAAAATTGATATGTCATACGTTTCGAAGTAAAATCGTTTTTGATAAATGAATGGTACGGTATTTCCTAAGCGAAACTAGACCGTAACGTTGAACGGATGCCGGCCTGGGTCTTGAATGATGGAGATTCAGGGGATTTCGTACAACATGGTGTATTAAATTGTCATATTAGTAGGATATATATATTGTACGTGAAGCAGACATCATATTACTCTTCAAGAGGACCCTGCGGCCGACCATGATGTTGTTTAATCATTTAAGTATTGTACGCGAGAAATTGTTGGTAGATCTATCGGGTTGACAACCTTTTCATGACCGGTCACCCCGTGTCAAGTCAAGCGATGAATTTTGATTCTGATTATTGTCTAGCATTGATTATCCCTGCATGGTTAATATATAGTTCGTATCGTCTAGCTAACATACTAGTCTAAAATTGACGCAATAATTTAATATACAAAACCTGGGTAGTAACTATATTGTCGGGTTATTGAACTGCGACGGATGACCCATGGATTTTATTAAGGAAGTAAAATGGACTTTCTAAAATTATATGGATGTTTTCAAATAAACACCTAATCAGAAAGTTTTCCTTGGAATAAAATTGTTTGTAAGTGAATATGTGAACTCACATTCCTTTGTGTTGACACTTGATTTTAACGTGCTCTCCAGGTACTTGAGTTCGGCTTCGGGAATCATGGCGTATCTTGTGGTTGTTGATGCATGTTTTGTCACTTAATATGTTGGACTAACTTTTAAAACTTTCTGGGACGAATGTAATAAGATCCGTAAGGATCAAAACAATTTAACTATTTCATGGTTGTGTAACGTTTTGAAACCTTAAGTTTAAAACTTATGTTTTAATTAAGTTATTATGTCCAACAATTTAATGCATCGATCATCAAGATATAAATGGGCACCAGCTTCCGTCACCACTACGTTTTATATTCCGCTGCGACGTTTTTGGGGTGTGACAAATATCAGTCTGACTGTGTCAAACCGTATGACAGGTGCAAAGACATCTTGATAATCCACTCCATACTTTTGATTGTAACCCTCTGCTACTAATCTCGCTTTATTACTTACTCACATTTCCATGCTCATCATATTTTGTTTTATAAATCCATTTAACCCCAATGGGTTTTTGATCTTTTGGAGGATGAACCAATTCCCAGGTTTCATTTCTTTGAATTGACTCCATTTCCTTGTCCATTGCTTCTCTCTACTTGTTATCTTTACGAGCTTCTCTATACCTGGTAGGGTCTGCATCGGCATATAACATGAAATTTGCTACATCTCTAGTTGATGAAAACTGATCATTATATAAGTCATCAACTTGTTCCTGTGTAAGTGGTTCTGAATCAGCATACACATCTATGAGACTTCGTGTTCTTAATTCAACATTTTCTGATGACGACGATGAGTATTCTTCTTCATGATCATTGTTCTGTCCTACTGTTTCTTCAACACTTAACATGTTATCACCTTTATCATTATTTTGAGATGTAGTGTTATTATCTTGAACAGTTGTTTCCTTCTCCTAACTTGCAACATGTGTATTTGGAAAATTTAATTGAATGCTTGTTTCATTCTCATGTCTTTCTATTCTTTCCCAGTCCTGACCTTCATCAAAAATTACATCTCTACTGATGATGCTCTTGTTGGTTATAAGATTATATAGCTTATAAGCTTTGATGTTTTCGCTATAACCTATCAAGATTGCTTTCTCCGTTTTATCATCCAATTTTCCACGATGTTGCTTAGGAATATCAGAGTATGCCACACATCCAAAAATCCTTAAATGAGCTACATTTGGTTTTCTTCCACTCCATGCTTCTTCTTGAGGAGTTATGTTATGTACCCCTTTAGTAGTTACTCGATTTAAGAGGTATGTTGCACATGATACCGCTTTTGCCCGGTAGGTATGTGATAGTCTTTTCATTTTCAACATGCTTCTGCTTAGTTCCATGAGAGTTCTATTTTTTCGTTCGGCAACTCCATTCTGTTGGGGTGTATAGCTCGTAGTAAGTTGATGACGAATTCCATTTTCTTTAAGGAAGTTTTGAAACTCATGACTGCAATATTCTCCTCCTCTATGCGAACGTATTACCTTTATCTTGAAATTTGCTTGATTTTCTACTAACCTTTTGAAATTCTTGAACTGTGTTAATGCATCTGATTTTAGTTTTAAGAAATAAACCCAAGTTTTCCTCAAGAAATCATCTATGAAGGTGATGAAGTATCTATATCCACCTATGGACATGGTTCTCATCGGCCCACATATATCAGAGTGTACGAGTTGCAGTGGCTTGATTGCATGCCATGTTGCTGGTTTAGGGAATGACTTTCGAGCATGTTTTCCAAACAGACTCCCTTCACAAACACTATGTGATGATTTGGATGCAGTTTTTGGTAAACCTTTTACAACTCCTTTTTCTCCCATGTTGTGCAGGGTCTCGAAGTTTATGTAACCATACCGTCTGTGCCATAATACCGCGATATCTTGAGTCATTATATTGCAAACGCATGGAGTTACATCGTAGTTTAGATTTAAAGGAAACATTTTGTTTCCAGTCAATCTAACTGTTCCCATGTGCATTCCCGTTGGATCTTTGATGACACACTCCTGATTGTGAAAGTTCACTTGGTATCCTTTTTGTACAAGTTGTCCCACGCTTAATAGATTATGTTTCAGGCCTTCAACATAGAAGACGTTGGGTACTCTTTTCTCTACTCCTCGCACTTTAATGGCTACATCACCACTTCCTAATACACTAAGCCTCTTGTTGTCTCTGGTTCTTATTTCTTTCTTTTCTGATTCATTTAGAGTAATAATCAGACTCTTGTTCCCGGTCATATGATTGCTACATCCACTATCTAAATACCAGCAATCCTCTTTCGTTATCTCTTCTACGTTAAAAATCATAAATAGGGTTTCATCGTTTCCCTCTTCCGTCTCATCTTCATGTAATAGAGCACTATTACTTTAATCACTTTCTTCTCCTTTTTGACAAAAACGTGCCGCATGCCCCAGTTTTTGACAATTATAACAGCGGATCTGTCCGCTAAATCTTCCTCTTCCTCTGCTTCTTCCTTTTCTAGTAAAATCTGATCTAAAGAATCTTGATCGATTCTTATTTCGGCTTTGTATTTGAAACGCTTGTTCCATGGGTACATCATCATACTGCTTCAACCTTAATTCATGAGACTGTAAGATCCCAAGTAATTCTTCCGTGCACATGACTGTTATGTCCTTTGATTCTTCTATGGCTACTAGAACCGATTCGTATTTCCTTGTTAAACTACGAAGAATTTTTTCAACTATTCGTTGTTCTGTGATGTTTTCTTCATTTAATCCTAATTGAATCACTATAATTGTCGTTCAATTGATATATTCTTCTACAGTTTCGTTGTCTTTCATTCGTAATGCATCAAACTCACATCTTAGGGTTTGAAGTTTTACGGTTTTGACTCTATGTTCCCCACTGTATGCCTTGTTAAGGATATCCCATGCTTCTTTGGACGTTTTGCTTGTTGCAATTCGATCAAAAACGGTTTCATTGACTGCCTGAAAAAATATATGAAGTGCCTTCTTATCCTTATTCACTTTTTCCCTGTGAGCGTTTTGATCATTTTCTAAAGCGCCGACGGCAAGTTGATTGTATCCTTCTTCTACACTGGCAGATCTTGTGATTCTAATAAAACCTTCATTTGTATGTGCCAATGATAGTAATTCTGTCCCAATAGTTTCGGGATCTAGGTTTGAATTCCGCCGTTTGATGTGTCATTCGGACGAACAGGAAAAATGATTTTTAAAGTGAATTACAGTAATTGTAATATTTGTAAATGCAGATCGTTGTGGCTCTAAAACCACTTTATTGAGATTAGAATTCAGATTAGGGTTTAAGGGACATAAGAGAATTATGATGTTCTTGTAATTCGAATTGGTGAATCATATTGTTAATACATACATACATATATACTTGACGGTTAGATATGTAACCGCCGCTACCTATAAAAATAAATATAACTACATTTATGTAACATAATAAATAGATTATACTAACTATCATATCTTGCTCATATTCCTTCTAATACAATCTACAAACGCTTGTTTGTTGTTATCCACCCAAACCCGACCACTATCATCCTACATAATAAACCATGCCAACAAATGTTACAAAAACAAATGGTGCACCAGTCTTAACAAAAAGTTTATTTAAGAAACATACCATCACATCAGTCACATCAATGACTCCAACAAGCCCATGACTGTTTTCGCCATTATGTATCATGCTCCCAACTCTTTTGTAAGCCTGTAAGAAGCATTAAAGATTTTAAATTATAAAACAAACATTAAGCAAAGAAAAAAAATGCTAAAAAGAATACAGAAACGAACATAAAATGATATAAACTCGCTTCGATCAACCGGCCGTGCCAATATAAAAAAATTCCACAATTACCTTGCTCCAGGCCTAGTTGAGAGTGTCCAAGAATGAGCTGAACTGGTTTTTCTGATACAAAACCATTTTCTATGCTGGTCTTGTGTAGAAACTTTGCTAAAGGCCGGCTTTTAACCTGTTGCAAGTTAAGTTTATAGGTATCAAGCGTGGTTTAAAAGGCTAAAGTGTACAAACAAATGAGACAGACGCAACTTCTGTTTGTACATAGAGCAACACTTTGCGTACGTGAAGCTCTCGCCTCACCGCGTAGCTTTCGAAACCTAAACATGTTGGAGCACCTTACATCTTTTTAAACCAAGGTATCAAGTGATAAATATTATAACCAAATAATATCATACGGTGAACTTTACGAACACAATCGAACTAAAACAACAGATATTACGAACAAATTAAGGCAAAATTAGAAAAACAGAGTGAGAAATCGTACGGAGATAGTGAGGTTTCTTCAATCATCCGGAAATGGCGGAGGTTGTCCAACAGTGAGGTGGTGCGACGGTGGATATGGTGCGATGGTGGAGGTGCTACGGTGGACATGCTACGGTGGAGGTGGAGGTGGAGTAGCGATGAGGGGACATAAATTACGGACAATTAGGTCAAAATTAGAAAAATAGAGTGAGAAATCGTACGGAGATAGTGAGGTTTCTTCAATGATCAGGAAATGGTGCGATGGCGGAGGTTGGGCAACAGTGAGGTGGTGCGACGGTGGATATGGTGCGATGGTGGTGGTGCTACGGTGGACATGCTATGGTGGAGGTGGAGTAGCGATGAGGGGAAATTGGAGGCAATGAGGATGTGTTGTTCGGGGTTAGATGTAGGGCAAATTGGAGGCAACAGAGGAGGTTTAACTTCTATTATATATTTAGTTGTATAATTACTTCTTTTATTATGTTTCCTACCAATATGCTACCAATGCAAAATTTCCAACTGTTTTACGTTAATGAATTTGCTATCCAGTTTTTCGGTAGCAAATTTTGGTGGCAGTTGCTTAATTTTGTAGTAGTGATAAATATTATAACCAAATAATATTGGGTTAAATCGAGATTATAGTTATTATGGTTTATCAAAGTATATCTCAGCAATATTTTTTCTTTGACAATTCAAACTATTATATTTAGTTTATTACACAACAACATAAATGAAAATCAAAGAAACATAACGTGAATGATAAATATAATTTTATATACCAAAATAATAAAAAAGTTATATTTTAATAAAAAAAAATTAATGGATATACTCCATATGCAATCAATGGGGTGATTGCAGAAATGGTTTCTGAAAAGAAGATATGTTATTCAAGAAGGAAATCAACAGCAATTTGAGTGATAAAATGTAGGTACCGACTCTAAAAATTTGATTTATAAACTATGTAATAAAATCTGTATTGTTAGGATCTGAATTTCAATTGTTTGCAAAAGTTTAGGATGATTAATGGAAGATGATAAGTAAAATATTATGATTATTTGGGTTTTTTTTGTAGGTCCCTTTTGTCGGATGACGAACCTCAAACCTTGTTATACTAACCCACTAGCGAGTGCGGAATCCAAGCTAGCGAGCAAACCGAGATTAAGCAAGTATAAACACAAACACACGGGTTCACCGATTAACACAACTTGTATTAATGCAAATGAAGGTTTCGGTTACAAGCACAATGTTTACAAACCTAACTTGTAAACTCTCAAAGTGTGTGTGTGAGTTTCGGACAGAAAGCTCTCAAAGCTATCTCTCGGATGTGTGTGTTCTATCTGTCTGTCTCTCTCTATCTAACACAACACACTGCATGGGTATTTATACCCAGCTCATGATGTGCAGTCCGAAGGATCCGATAGATGGTCCGAAGGATCATCTATCGAAGACAAGTCACTCGAAAGATCAGCAGGGACCTCGAAAGATCACCTTTCGAGGTCTAATCATTCGAAGCATATCTTTCGATGAGATCGAAGGATCCACATCATCCTTCGATCTCTTATCCTTCGAGACAGTACATCTTTCAACTTTTACCAACTGTTGTCCAAGTCAAACCGGAGGATGGTTGACTTGGTCAACTTACAACACAAGAACAGGACATCGTTTACATCGTGACCGAATACAGACAAAGTACAGACACAAGTGCACCAACAAACTCCCCCTTGGCTGTAGCTTTGTCTTTATCTTCTATAGTTGTAGACTCGTCTCGAACTTCGACGGTCTTGGGTCTTCGAGTTCTCAAAACTCTGATGTCCTTTCAAGTCTTCAAAGTCGGAGGATCTTCAAAGTCTTCACGTCTTGAAAGCAGAGAGTGTATCAACAAACTACCCGTATCATGTAGGAAGTGTGTTGACAAACTCCCCCTTAACATAAGCTCCCCCTTGAGTTATGCTCGTGAAAAGACTTTATCTTTATGAAGTGAGATCCTTGTGGTGTTGATAATGGCCAGCGGCAACTCGATCATCTTCATCTTTTGAGCGCCTTCTCGTCGTGTCTTCATTCCAAGGCTTGTCATCGACCATGTTCTCCTAGCCTTTAGAATCTGCACATGCAAGAAATCTAAACGCGTAATGAGAACAACTGCTTGGAATATAGTATAAACAAATGACACACGAATGACCATGTCACAATCAAACACCGTCCGACAGTTTGAAAGTTTAATAAATTTATCAATTTCAATTTCTAACTTTCAAAACATGCAAATTTCGACCGTTTATGAAGATTTAGTCAGTTCGGTTTTCAGTCAGGTTTCAGGTAACGAAGACTCGAGCTCCAACATCGTACGATCGAAAATAAAGCAGAAATAAAATCTTTTTGGCTTTTATAAAGTTTATATTAAAACACGCCTAAAATCTTTTTGGTATTTTTGAAATTAAAAGACAACAATTTAAAATCCTTTGAGTGTTATCAAACGACATCACCGCTAATGTCGTGCTGATATGCACCAAACGACGAAACTGTTTAAAAGAAATAATAAAAGTTAAGCAGTACATAAATATTTACAGACATTCTTTTTGCGAGTTTCGAGGGTAAGAGAATCATATCAGTGTACGGTCATGCCAAAACACTCTTGTTGTTCAGTTAGTTAACATTAAGATAAGCATCCTATAACAATTATCGGTATTGTTGTCCACTTAAACTCAACTTATCAGATGTAATCATGGCGAGGGGATACGTTAAGGTATGATTTATACTTACCGACCGGTGTTCATCCACATCACGACACATTCCCGTATCAAGGTATGCACGAGAGTTCATCTTACCGGTGAGTATACCGATTATCATCTGTTTGACCGTATAAAATGTGAGATACTCACTTATTTTGATTTGAAAACAAGCCCTATGTGATATAATCACTTATTGATGAGGAACTTGATTTTCATATGCATGAGGGCACAGGTGCAAGTCCGTGAACAGGTCAGTACTTCCGTACAGCAGAGAGACGAACTTGACACCCGGATAGATGTGATATTTTTATCACTTATTTGTTTGGACATGTGATTGTTTATCACTTATTGAGGTCGAATGCAGTATGTAATATGTACACGTATGTATAGTATCATGGAAGATCTAGACTTGCGTCCCCGTTATTTTTCGGTAAAAGATACAACCATGATACCCAGATGATAAGCAGCATAAAGACCGAATATCTCAGAACCTCGGCAATCTATCAAACGAAATTTCGGTACTAAGACCATATGCCAATGAGTGGTTCCCACCTGGTCTTCAGTCGATTAAGATTTATATCACCCTGCACACTTTAAAATGATTGTGAGCCTACCGATACATCTTATATAGAGCTGCTTATCGTTTTACATTTAAGGTTTAAAGAGGTTTGGATAGACCACTGATGTACTATCATTTTCTCTTTTGCTCGCCAGGAAACTCATTTTTGATTTTCTATTGTTTTTGTGTTTTTGAAATTTTCGATGTTTTTGGATTTTCAGATTTTTGGATTTACTCCCCCTAAAATCAATAAACTAAGACAAATTTAAAACACAAAGGTATTTACAAAAATGATTTTCCGATGTTGGTTTTACTCTTGCTTGACCTTAATGCCGTTTACCAAAATTAAGTTTTATCAGAAAAGATTTAACAAATTTTGGAAAAGTGAGTTGGCATGTCGGTAAGCGGTGTGGACCATGACAACATTGATGAGTTTCATATTGAAACAATCACGTGTGAGGTGATATTCGAGATCAATGTGTCAGGTCAAAGAGTGCTGTTCGAGATAATAATAATTCACAAAGTAGCTTAAATATCGACAAGTATAGGAGAGATTAAGAATTTAAAGGCGTATCCTGCAACTGTTCCGTGCATTGCAAGGAATCTAAGCACTCTCCCAACTGGATATCCACCCGGTGTGGACTTCAAGGTCGAATTTGCAACTACTGAAAAGTCTCTTGACAGCAATAAAATCATAAACCTCCGGGTCCGGCTGGTCTTCCACATTGTACCAGCGAAGGTCTTGACTTTCTCTTTCAGAAATGGTGTGCGGATGTTCAATCCATGCAAAGGCATCGGCACACATTTCACTTCATTCGTTCCTGAGGACCCGATCAAAACCAGAATGACCAAGTTTTGGCACGTTCTTCATTTGGTCGAATTTTGCAACTTCATTCATCCAAATTTTCTTTTTCTTTCCTCTCTCTCCATCAAAGGCAACAATTTCTTCTGTCGCCTGACTTGTGCAAGGACATTCCACTATCAACAATCCTAAGACTATCAATAGTTCCTCCTGGAACTTCCTGCACACTCACTCAGAGATTAGTTGGAGAGGGGGACCCAAGCCTTCACAGACTTGGGTCGTCCGTCATCGTCGAGAATTGTAACATCCATTTCCCGATGATTCGGAATTGATGTAGCTCCCCCTGAAACAGTTACCGGTTTTGGTATCCAAATCTCTTTCTGTTTTTCATGTTTAACATCCGATTTAACAGATCTTGTTTGGATAATCTCCGGTTTTAAAATCTTTTCAACTTCTTTTCGTTGTTTCTTTTTCTGTTTCTTTGCTCGTTGTTTAACAAGACGAGGGTCCTGTTTTGGTGAAACAGATCTTTTATGGTAATTGTTACCATGGGGGGCATCAATTTTTGTCTTTCTCTTGGTGAGATATGGACAATTCTTAATGATGTGACCATACTCACAGCATTCAAAGCATGATCTCCGCTCAACAAACCTCGGAGTATCATAACTGTAATAGCTGGATGATGAACTTCGTGATCTTGAGGTACTTGGTCCTACATCACAACCGTTTGTGTGTTGTGTATAGTTGTTTTGACTGTTTCTTTTCAAAATTTTACTTTGTTTAACAAAATCCTTATTGGATTTGCCTTTGAAAGTATCAATTTTATCAGTCCCTTTTGATTTCACGAAGTTTATCTTCCGATCCTTTTTCTTGTTTTCGCCCTGTTTGCCTTTTCTATTCTCTTGGGCGGCATGATGTTGTTCATGGGGATCATCAACCTTTGCTTTCAACTTATGAAGATATGGACAATTTCGAATGATATGTCCAATTGTTCCACACTCAAAACAATATCTTCGTTCAACAATCCCCGAAGCATCATGTGATCGTCTTGCCGACGATGATGAACTTTGTGATCCCGAGGTACTAGGTTTTGAAAAGTTTGGATCATTTCTTTTCAACACTGTTGCTTGTTTAACAAAATCTAAGTTAGATTTGTTCTCAAAAGTTTCGATTTTGTCCGTTCCCTTAGATTTCACAAAGTTCACATTCTTGTTTTTCTTTTGGGTCTGTTGCTTCTGACCCTGAGTCGGTGTTTTTCCTTTAGGTTTGGCATGATTTTGCTGTTTTTGTACTGTTGGTAATTTCTTATTCCCAAATTGTTTTCGAATTTCGGCCTTTGGAATAGGAGGACACTGTGTAACTGTAACACGTGGTCCTGTCTTTCCCAAAAACTTACTTGTCGAATCTTCAAAGACTTTACTTATTAAAGATTGATTAACATTTTTAATAGGAAAATCTTTGTCAGAGTAGATTTTATCATCACCAATGAGAGTGTACAGCAAGTTCACACCCTCCGACTCTTTTGCAGACGAGGACTCGATTGCAACAGTCTTAGCGGGTTTTGCAGGTGGATCACATAGAATGTAATTCTCGAGAGGTATGTCCCCATCTTTGACTTCTGCATCAGACTTTGCTGGGATGATATCATCAGGTTCATCATCAGAAGAATCAGCATCCTCAATGATGACTGGAGGATCCTGATTCAGTTCAGCCGAAGACACACATGCATCCGCTGAAGTATCTGAGTCTGGTGATACATCTTTCTTGTATCCGAGTCCTGCTGCAAACTCCTTTACATCTAGAGGAACAGATGGTTCAAAGAACACTCTATCCTCCTCGTCAGGCATCGCATCATAATTGTGTCTCACAGGTGGTGGACATTTCTTATATCCTATGCATGTGACATCCCGTTTTTCTTTCTGAACGTCAATGATGTGATCCAACACATAGCTAGAACTCAAATAGCTATCTAGCTTGAGTTGGATTGCCTCACTTTCCGTTTTTACACAGACCATTTCTTTTTGCATTGTCTCAAGACGTGAGATATACAAATTAATTTCCGTTTGTTTTCTGGAAACCATTTTAGTCAATTCAGTTTTATCTTTCTTTAACGTCTCAATCATTGACTTAAATTCTTTTTCATGGTTTTCATAAAACATATTGGCTTTTGTGCATTTTGAAAGATCCACGGTCAACTTCTGGTTGTGGATAAATGTCACATCATATTTCTCTTGCAAAGCTTCGTGTTTGCTTTGCAATTCACACCACTTGACATTCAATGAAACATGTTTGTCTTGCAAGTCAAACAAACTAGCTTGTAAAGCATCATGTTTGCCTTGCAACTCAAACATGTTTGCTTCTAGATCAGCACACTTAACTCTTAATCTAGCACAATTATCACAATCTACAGCAGTGGGTTTATCGGCACATACCTGACTGGAATCACTCTCAGGTGTTGGCCTTTCTGCATCAGAATTAAAAACCTCCCTTGACGATTCACATTTAGATCCATCCTCGCTCGAACTTGAACTCGAAGTAGTATCACCCTCAACTGAAGTTGAGACATCTTCATCTGAACTTCCGTCATGTTCAGAACTGTCATCATTTCCCGAGGATTCACCATTACTTGCATCTTTGACAATTTCAGCATACAACGCCGATTTTGTCTGACTACTGTTCTTTGGATCAAGAGATGATGGTTCTACAGTAGGACGATGGTGTTGTAAACCAACTGGGGGTAATGGATTTCCATACAAGTCTGTGGTCTGAGCCGGCTTTACAGGAACTTGTATTGGATTGCCAAACCAATCTGTTGTTATTTTCGGTTCACTTTGACTCTGATTGGTAACTGATGCCCACATTTCTGCAGTAATTCGAGGTGGTGTGGGAGATTCGGCCCATGATGGAGATAACCTTGTATTCGTGTATTTTCCATCGTCTGGAGCCGGTGTACCCCACCATGAAGGAGTAACACCTGAACTTGTATATTTTCCACTGTCTGGAGCAGGATTCCACCAACTCGGATTCATGATTGATAAGCAAAATAAATGCTAAGTGAATAATCCGAGAGATCACACAGCCGAACGATCCTGTTCGAAAGATCTGAGATCACAGAAACTTGTTAACAATAAACTGACCACAATCGAAAGATCAACTATTGTTCGAAGGATCAACAGTACTCGAAAGATTACTGTTGAATCTCGAACAATGACAATGATTTCGAAAGATTCAAGAACTCGAATGATTCCCCTTTTGAAGGATCCTTATCTTTCGAGTATATATATCCTTATCTTTCGTATAGCTGTCTTTCGAAAGATCACACTTGTTCGAATGATCAACAGTGTTCGAAGGATCACTGTTGACTTTCGAGCACTGGCTTCGAAAGATTCAAAATCTCGAAAGATTCACACTTGAAAGATCCTTATCTTTCGAGATAAATCCCTATCTTTCGAACAACTATCTTTCGAACAACTATCTTTCGAACAACTATCTTTCGAAAAGATTCCCTTATCGAAAGATATGTTTCGGACTCAGGAGGACTACTCGAAAGATGTTTATCTATCGAGCTGTCTCTGAACGAAGGATGGTCTTTCGATGTTGAAAGATATCTTTCGATGTCGAAGGATATCTTTCGAATGCTCACTGACACACTGACACAGATGTGACGGGTTGGTGAAAAGGTGATGGGTTGGTGAAAGTCAACTTTCGGCAAAAGGTATGGCAGAATGTCCTTTCCTACCAACTTTGAAAATATTGCCCAAAAAAGGAAAACCTTATCCTAATACCAGTCACCGGAAGTTCAACCGGAATTTTCGCCGGAAAACACAAAGATACTTAAAAACAATTTTTAAGTTACCCAACCCACTTATGAACACTCCCGGTAAGTTTAAAACACGTTTTCCAGTTTAAAAGTGTAGAAAAAAACCAACAAAAACGGGTGTTAAACCAAGTGTTCAAACACACACCAAGAACTTGAAAAACCCGGTTTTAAACAAGGTAAAGAGCCAAGCTCTGATACCACTTGTAGGTCCCTTTTGTCGGATGACGAACCTCAAACCTTGTTATACTAACCCACTAGCGAGTGCGGAATCCAAGCTAGCGAGCAAACCGAGATTAAGCAAGTATAAACACAAACACACGGGTTCACCGATTAACACAACTTGTATTAATGCAAATGAAGGTTTCGGTTACAAGCACAATGTTTACAAACCTAACTTGTAAACTCTCAAAGTGTGTGTGTGAGTTTCGGACAGAAAGCTCTCAAAGCTATCTCTCGGATGTGTGTGTTCTATCTGTCTGTCTCTCTCTATCTAACACAACACACTGCATGGGTATTTATACCCAACTCATGATGTGCAGTCCGAAGGATCCGATAGATGGTCCGAAGGATCATCTATCGAAGACAAGTCACTCGAAAGATCAGCAGGGACCTCGAAAGATCACCTTTCGAGGTCTAATCATTCGAAGCATATCTTTCGATGAGATCGAAGGATCCACATCATCCTTCGGTCTCTTATCCTTCGAGACAGTACATCTTTCAACTTTTACCAACTGTTGTCCAAGTCAAACCGGAGGATGGTTGACTTGGTCAACTTACAACACAAGAACAGGACATCGTTTACATCGTGACCGAATACAGACAAAGTACAGACACAAGTGCGCCAACATTTTTATTGTTAATCTAACAATTACTCTAGTTTTTTTTTATGTTATGTAGTTCATTAAAGTTGTTGATACGGTAAAAGTTCATAGTAAAATAAATTTTTATTAAGAATTTACTAATTTTTATAATTTAGATAGTTATAAAATCTTTATTAAGAATATATATATGGGTGCTTTTAAGTCATTTACAAAACGTTTATTAATTTTCATTTCAATTCATCATTAATTTTTTATTAGTTTTTTTTTAGAGTACAATATATTTAATAAAATGTTTATTTATTATATACGTCTTGACTTCCTTTAAATTAAATAGAGTGCTTCAAATATTTAATAAAATGTTTATTTAATAAATATATAGAGCTCGTTATCTCATGATATTGTAGGTCCTGAAATCGGAGGATCGATAACAAAACCAAACCCTTGTTTATAACAAACAATGTCACAGGTGCGGAATCCCCGTAACTATGCCAAATCAAACACAGTAAGCAAGAACACGGTTTAACCAACGAAACACAATCTATTGATTAAACGGGATAAACTAATACACACACAATTTGACAGAGTAACTTTAACGGTATTCTCTCATCTCTGGTTTCTAAGTGAAACACATGGTGTTTATATAGCAGCCTGGGCTAAAGTGTTCGACGAAACCAACATGGGCTCGACGAAACAGACTGGCCAGACATTGGGCCTGAAGAAGCCCAATCAGACGACGAAACAAGTCAGTTTCGTTGGGTCGCTAATCATGACGAAACAAAATGAAATGGTCAACATTCTGTTTCGTCGTTATGTGTTCGACGAAACAGAAGCCGTTTCGTCGAAGGCTGCATTTTGTAAGTTGTCTGCTGCAAACAGACAACACACAGCAACACTTATAAACACTTAAACTAAAGACATAAATACCCTTTATGCAACATGCATCGTTCATATATCATTACATATCAAAACAGAGACAAACAAGTCGGACACAATCATATAGGAGGATATCCCACTTGGTCGACGGCAAATACAAACTCGATAAACGACAAAAGACCGTACAAAATACATGGTAAATACAAGACAAGTTACAGACACAAAAGTGCATCAACAGATATTATGTGTACACTTATTTAAAACTTAAATTGTATTAATTTATCAATTTAATTGCATTTAAGAATACCTTTAATTATCAATTCTTTGACTTTTGTGTGAGGAGGAGCACTTTAGGAAATAATTGATGGCAAAGAAAATTTGTGAACCAAACATTGCACATGCCATCTTAAAATGTGTGTAATTTACTTTTATGCGGATCCTTTCTCCTAATAATGTATTATTGATAATAGATATAGTTATAGATACAAATTTATTATTTATCAACTAGTGTAAGAAATATGTAAAGAATATTTATTAACTCCTTAATAATTAATAACCAAACAAATAAAGAATAAAGAATATTTATTAACTCTTTAATTAATAACCCCTAGAGTTTATTTATTTACAAACAAACCTTTGAGTTTTGATAACTTTTTTATCTAGTAAATTATTCCCAAACCACACAATTTTCGTGTTATATTATTAAACACTTCAATATTTTTCCTTTCTCATTGCAAAAAGTTTAATTATTTGAATCATATCTTATTACTAGTGTTTGATAATCAATAATCCAACATATTTTCGACATTAATAATATACCATAAGAAGAGCATCATAAAAAAAATATGGTGAATTCTTCGACATTGTATGACATTTTTTTTTGCTAATTTCATTGTCATTAAAAAGTAAAAGTGTGATGGCTATAAATAACGTCTTGATGGTCTTCTGAAACTCACAACTCAATATTAGTATAAAAGCAAACTATATTATTAGTATTGTGATCACCTAGTCATACTCCTATCATCATTATTATAATTGTAAATAGCTTAATTCCAGTGATTGGCCAAGATCGTAGCAATCACATGTTCTGCATAAATTGTATCATTCATGAGGTAATACACACAGAAGATTATTCCCTTCTAACACTCAAGACAACAATAAAAAATATGGTGAATTCTTCGTTTAAGATTGTCTTTTTAGTCGCGTTAGTGTTGAATACTTGTAGTTTTACATATACTATCGCAATACGAGATGCTAATGCTAAAACATCAGCTTCAGCTACTGTCGCCGCTGTTGAAAGTTCGATTGAGGGCACACTTAATGTCTCCAATATAATGCTGCCATGTAAAGATGATGATGATTGTTTTGGTTTTTGTCATCCTGGTATAGCATCACTTTGTATTCATGATTATTGTCGATGTAGAAGAATTAGACATGCATAAGAAACGTATTATGTAAGGATGTTTTTTAAATAAATATGAAAAGTTTAATTTTTTATGATTTTTTAAGAAAGTTAAAGTAACAAAACTAGCAAAATGAAAAAGTAACAAAAAAGATATGATTTTATGTTTCATTTATTTCATTAGGCAACACAAAAAAATGTATGCCGTTTATATTCTTTGCCAAACTAAAAAAATGTAACCATTAAAGAAATTTTAAAATCATAACAAGCATCCAATAATGATTCTCATAACAAAAACAGCCAAATCAAAATATCACATAACCCAAGTACAACTGATCATGAAGAATCGCAAACACCATAATAGCAACACGAACAGTCTGCACAGGCTGGAACATAGCAACAAAAACAGGCCCACCTTTCTGAATGCACCATGTTTGAAGCCATAGGAAAACGCCAGATGAAATGATACCCTGTAACACATATATTTTTCTGAATGCACCATATGTAGATCTAGTTATCTCTATGTGGCATAATATGGAGCAAGCATTTACTTACGGCGTATAATATGGTGAAACTTTCTTCCCCGGGCATGATTTTTCATTAGACGGGGTCCCTCTCAAAAACTGCCGCTACGACTATGAACTGGATCAACCCAAAGAAGCATGTGAAACAAGTGAATGAAAGTTTAGCCGGGAAACTTCTTGACAACGGGAGCCTGCAACAAATTTCATTTAATTTAATACATGAAACAAATACATTAATAATTTAACACAATATACTAACCATATCGATGACAGCTGTAATACTAGCTAAGACAGAGTAAGGGGGGACGGGGTGGTTCACTAGTGATAGATTCTAGTGATGGGAGCACCCAATCAAATCATGTCATGTCAGCACCCAATATTCTAGTGATAGTGATAGAAATGTAGTGGGGGTGGTATCACTAGTGATGGGATTCCAATGTACAAGTATTAATGAACAATGTACAAGTCCATACCCTATCATCCTCAAAGTTCAACGCGTTACCACCATCACTCGTTATACTTCCACGAGTGATAGAAAGGGGTGGCGGCGGTGTTGAGTGATGAAATAACGAGTGATGGCACCTCCATCACGGACCACCCCGGGTGGCCTAAGTGTAGTTGGAATGAGGAGGCAAAGTAATTCGGTCAATTCCCTCCCAATCTTAGATAACAAAACCCTGACAAGAAAACAAAAATAAAGTTCACTTTAAAAGAAAAGAAAAAAATTATTGGATGTAAAAACATATACCTTGAAATTAAGCTTGTCCTTGAGGTATCCAGTAATAAGATCGCGATTGGCATGCATTCTTTAACCGTTCCAGCTGGAATACGACACCATGACTGTTGATACACCCTGGATACTTAGCAATTCATGCTGATTGGCCACGGTGTTATTTTCATCTATGCCGCGAGTCGTCCCACCGTCTGCCACAAAGTGCTTTGCACATGCAGCTACCTTGTCCCTGATGAATTATGATGATGGGTCATTTTAAAATAAAGAAAATTTACATGCAAAACTATAGGTTTTAAGTAAAACTGGAACCAAAGGGACATACCTTCCAGCAACGTATGGGACACCGAGACGTGATCCTTTAGGAATTTCACCTTGCAACCATAGAATAACGTCGGTCGTATTTTGAACAAGTTTGGTATCCTCACTGTAACTCTCGTAACATCAACCCCATCTTGGATCTCTACAAACCTATAAAGAAATTTGCACAAGTTCAGATTTTTTGAAACAATATATTAACAGCAATATAAGTATTTCTTAATGTACTTACAACAATACAAGGAGCAAAAGCATATGGAATACCAGTTGCTCTAACTTAAGCTACAGTGGCAGCACCAATTCTCTTCACAAGATCTTATGTCACAACTAGAACCGGATACAACGCCAAAGTAATATGTAAGTTTTACTAGAAATCGAATTTACCTGAGTTACTTGAGACGAACGATCGATTTAGAAATCAAATTTATGTGAAGAAGATCTGAAATTGTTTTAGTCGAGATCGATTGAATTCAAATGTAGATCAGGTTTGTACCGCACTCCACCTTTTTCTACACCTCAAATACCAAGACTTGTAAGATTAAAGCCATTTTATACAATATATGTGATGTAAATATTTTGAGTTCTCGCAATCTGTAACAAAACTTAGAAATAAATGCAATGAGACTTACCACATTGACCTTGTCGATAGTGTTATCCAAGTACTCATCTGCCTTTTCACTTAGCCAATCCTCAAGCAAAGCATAAGGTTCACAATCTATTGAGATTAGAATTCAGATTAGGGTTTAAGGGACATAAGAGAATGATGATGTTCTTGTTATTCGAATTGGTGAATCATATTGTTAATACATACATACATATATACTTGACGGTTAGATATGTAACCGCCACTACCTATAAAAAAAATATAACTGCATTTATGTAACATAATAAATACATTATACTAACTATCATATCTAGCTTATATTCCTTCTAATACCCTCCCGTAAGCTAGACAGCAGCAACATGTAGGAGTCCTTTGTCTTCCTTTTTGAGTCCGAATTTTGTACTTAGAGTCTGAGTTTTAACTTTTATTTATTAGGTCTGAATTTTAGGTTTTATTAGTAGTCCGAGTTTTTAACTTTTATTTATTAGAGTCCGACTTTTATCTCCGAATTTTTAGGTTATATCCTAATAGTTATTAGAGTCTGACTTTTATCCTTTTATTCTTGTCCGAATTTTATAATATTGTTAGTAGAGTCCGTACTTTTTCTCCTTATTTGAGTCAGAACTTTGTGTTTTGTGTTGTTAGGGAGTCCAAATTCTCTTATTAGGTGGTCTGAGTTTAAACTTCTAACAGTGTAGTGTTCGAGTTTTTCTGTTTGTGTTTTATTTCAGGTTTTGTGATCCGGGTTTCACACTCTGATTAAAGCTCAGACATTTCACTCGGTGTTTTCTCTCCGAGTTTGGACTTAGAAAAACTTTCCAGTGACACAGTTCTTGCTTGGTAACCTACTGTTGTTTTCTGAAATGGCAAACAACAATCTGACTGCAATGGTGCAAAACCTCAAGCACAATGCTGAGGTAGGGAGTAACGACAAACCTCCTTTGTTGATAAACGAGCTTAATTTTCCTGAGTGGAAGGAGCGTTTCGAAAGGTATGTACGAGCAAAAGACATCAAAATCTGGTTGTGTATCGTTAAGGGATGTGGAGCTACTCCAGTACGTACGTTGACGATTGATACGTATTTGGCACTCACTGACGACCAGAAGAAATTTTATGACTGTAAAGAGAAAGCTATGTCAATGATAACGATGGCAATGACACAATCTATACTTCATACATTCCGTAAGAAAAGTAGCTCAAAGGAATTGTGGGATAGTATGATCCAGCGAGCGATATGAAGGAAATGAAATGTATAAGAAGCGACGTCTCGAACGTTTGAAGACTCAGTTTGTTGTATTCAAGGCTTTAAGAAATGAATCATTTGATGACACAGTGAACCGATTTTATCATCTGTTGAGCGAACTTGATAGAAGTCAAGAGGGTATCTACACCGAATTTGAGAAGGTTGAGAAGTTTCTGAATTGTCTTTCCAGAGAATGGAATATGTACACTGCATTGATTAGAGAGGGTGTTCTCTATGAGGAGCTGTCTTTGGAAGAAGCTGTTCAGAAACTAGAAACTGAGGGGTTATGCTTGGAATATGGAAGATCAAGCATCTGATTTCGAGAAGATCCAAGATCCTCAGTTGTATGAGGCTTCGAAACCAACGGATAAGGGTAGTAATGGTGGTGTCGGTGTTGCTTTGTATTCGGAGAATGAAGGTCCTGCAAGTGAACACGCCTTTATAAGCAACAACGACAGTTCAGGTGGAACAACCAATTCCAATCAAGGGATGTACTCTTCTAGTGGAGCTCAGAAATCTCAAGGAACAAGCTTGAACATTCCTAAGATAGATGCAAGTTGTTTTAAGTTGATTGAAGAAAACATGAGTCTTTTGGCATCCTTCAAGACAGCCTACGAGAACTTCTGTCTTGGAAAACTCGTTGAATCGTCAAGTCTCGATGAGGAATTTGATCAAATAGATCAAGACGAAATGGAAGAACTTCATCTACAACTCAACATGGCACTCTTATTCCGTAGAGCGAAGAAGTTTCTGTTGAGAATGGGTAGGAAGTTCATAGGAGGTCAGACAAAGACTCGAATGGGAGTCGACATGTCAAAGTAAAATGTTACAACTGCGGTATCTACGGTCATTTCGCACGTGATTGTCGAAAGCCGAAAATGGAAAGATCTGACAACAATTCCCGAGGGAATAATTCAAGACCTCACAACAATGCATCAACTGCTACCTCTAACTCAAGTGCTCGTTCAAGTGGGTCTGAGAATCTTACACCTTCGACAAACAATGCTATGGTGGCTCAACCTCTGCAGAGTGTGACTGAGCCTTATGACTGGGGTTGTGCTTTGGAAGACATCTCAGGAGCTATTGTGTCACAAGCATTTATAGCTGAAATTGTGAACGAAGAAGTGTATGAAGAGGTTGTCGAAGAGACTAGTATTGAGGAGCTTGCGGTTGTAGCTGAGGTTTTGGGGGAAGAGTTGGATTCGGGGAATGTTGCTGAGAATGAAAATCCCTCGATTGAAGAGACTGTTGAAAAGTCAAACAAGATAGAAGATGGAGAAAAGGGAGAACGCTTTGAATTCAACATCTCCACAGCCGAAATGCAGCAATTTGCGGATGTAGAAGCTAAAAGGTTGGAAGAAGACTCCGTTGAAGACGAGGCTTGTGCATTCATGGCTGGCATTGAGGTAAAATCATCTTCTGTAGATAAGCGATGTGCTAGATGTGTTGAGTTTGTGACTAAGATTGATAGATATGCACTTCATAACACAAACTTAATTGCAGATTTAGAAAAATCCAGAGAACTCATTGCTGTTTTGTCTAATTCGGATAAAGAACACCGAATTAAGACAAAAGCGCTGAAAAATGATATCTCTGAATTTGAGAGACTTGTGGCTCAGGGAAATCTTCGAAATCAGGAATTAAAATCTGAACTTGAAATGAATCAAAATTGTGTTTTGGAAAAGAACAAAATCATTTTGGAAAAAGATAATCTGATTTTAGATTTGCGACGAAAGATTGAAAAGTTCAGGGATTCATCCGAAGTGATGAATTTCTGTATTAACAGCCAACGTCTCAAAGAATCTGAGGAAGAAATGTTCGGCATTGGTTATACTAAGGTGCCTCCTCCGGTAAACCATAATTATACATCGATGCCAAGCATTGATCCTAAATTGGCAAATTTTGTGCCAACGACCCCTCTGAGGGTTGAACCGCAAAGTGAGTCAGAATCTGAGCCAGATGAAGTTACTGACTCAGATCAGTCGAAGATGAGTGGAGTTTCAAAGAAAAATGAGGTGAATCTCGAAAACATTGAAAATTTGATAAGCAATAAGATTTTGGAAATTTTCGATCAAGTTCAAAATGTGAAGTCAAAACCAAAGTCACATGGGAAAACTAAAAGGGCTTTGAAAAATGTCCCTAAAACTGAGTTTGTAAAAGGAGAGGATTTTGTCAAAGAAGAAGTAAAAACCGAAACAGGTTCCAACTCTCAGTTTGTGAACCAAATTTTGAAGAATTCCACTAACGTCTCATTATCTTCGACCGATCATGAGGAACGTCCAAAAAATGCTACAAAAATTCGCAAATGCTATAAGTGTCGTGGGAAAGGACACTTAGCAGCAGACTGTCTAGATGACAAGGGTAAATCTGTTGTTGATCCTGATCAAAAGAAACCTTTTGTTGAAAAACCACAAAATGAAAAAGTTAATGTTGAAAAGAAAATTGGTAAAAATTAGAAGGTTGAGAAAAACAAAGTGATTAAACAAGAAGTAAAACCAGTTGTCAAACCAAATGTTAAATCACAACAACATCAGGATCAAGAGGACAAACCCGTTGTTATTAACCGTGGGGACAGATCAGAAAATGTATCTCAAAGACATGATACTCGTGAGAAAACCCCTCACAGACGACAAAATCATGTCACCTTTCAAGTAGTTGAGAATGACCAACGCTCTGGAGGTTCGAACAACAACTATGTTAGACCTCATGCACAGAACAGATTCGTGAATGACCGAAATGCGTCACCCCCCCCCCCCCCCGATTTCCAAATCAAAGACCGCATTCGGATAATCATCCACGATCATTCTCAAGACACGATGATGCTCCTAGATTTGGTAGGAATTTTGAGCCACCCAGGAATCAAAATACAGTTACCAAAACTATGGAAGCCGAGGTTATGGAAACTCTGGTTATACCAACAGATCGTCAACTCCGTATAATCCACGATTTACGGGGAATCATTCCAACAATTTCCGAAATGGAAGTGGTGGACACAGAGGCGATGATGGTTATTTCAAAGAGTTTTCTTATGTTGACGAATCGGGACGACCCAAGACCATCATGGCTTGGGTCCCACACTCTAACTAAATTTTCTTGTTGGGGAGTGTAGGAGCAGCTGAAGAGGGCTATCTATATTTGGTATATCGATAGTGGCTGTTCCAGACACATGACAGGAAATAAAGAGTTATTGAACAATTTTAAACAAATTCGTGGTGGTTATGTGAACTTTGCCGGTGAAAAGGGTGGATACATCACCGGTGAAGGCTCTGTGTCAAATGGAAAAATCACGCTGCATAAAGTGAACTACGTTGAAGAATTGAAGCATAACTTGATGTCGGTTTCTCAAATCTGTGATAACAAGTACACGATGTTGTTCACTAATAAAGATTGCTTCGTTTTGCGTCCGGGATTTGCTGTTCCTGAAGATTGGATCGTTATGAGGGCTCCAAGGGTGAATAACACATATGTCATGGACATGTGCCATTGGTTAACTCGTCTGCTCCAGTGACATGTCTACTTTCGAAGGCGACTGAAGATCAATCGTATCTCTGGCATAGGAGAATGGGCCACGTGCATCTGCGAAAAATGAACCACTTAGTGAAAAACAACTTAGTGTTGGGGGTTCCTTTACGTAGTTTCAATATGCACAACAAATGTGAATCATGTGAAAAAGGAAAAATCAAACGAAAGCCTCATAAACCGAAAACAGTTAACTCAATCCAAAAACCACTTGAATTGCTTCACATGGATCTTTTCGGCCCGATCCATGTTGCTAGCATTGGTGGGATGTCTTATTGCTTAGTTGTCACTGACGATTTCTCACGTTATTCATGGGTATTTTTCTTAAAAACAAAGGATCAAAATGCTAGTATTTTAAGAGACTTATTCAAACAACTTGAGAAAAATTATTCACTTCCTATTAAGAAAATCCGAAGTGACAACGGCACTGAGTTTAAAAATCATTATATGGATGAGTTATGTCGGGAAATGGGAATAGTTCATCAGTTTAGCGCTCCATATGTTCCTCAACAGAACGGAGTTGCAGAACGGAAGAATCGTACCCTGATTGAGGCGGCCCGCACTATGCTTTCTGAATCAAAATTGCCAATTTTCTTCTGGGCCGAGGCGGTAAACACTGCATGTTATGTGTTAAATCATGTGCTTACAGTCAAAAGAGAAGATAAAACATGTTATGAATTGCTTGAAAACAGGACACCGAACTTATCTGGTTTTCAACCTTTTGGGATTAAGTGTGTTATCAAACGCACCAAAGATACTCCTAAAATGGGGGAAGTTGGTGAAGTGGGATTCTTTTTGGGTTATGCCAATGGAACTCCAAACAAACGCATTTATAACATAAAGAAGCGAACAGTGGAGATCGTGTTTGATATTACTCCTTTGAGTTTCGATCCTCCACCGTCCGAATTCGGTCCCAAAAGTGGTTATGATTATGATAAATTATTTGATTCGTTTGATCTTCCTGATGTTTCAGAAGAAGATTCGGAGGTTGTATACACACAACTTGTGAACAAAGATGAAGTGGATGCGAGCTGGAGAGCAAGTATTCCTACTAATGTGTCTTCGAATGTTCCAGTCGCTGATTCTTCGACCGTAAATGATGTTGTTGCTGAGCAGATCCCCAATGCAGCTGCACAAACTACAAGTGGAGATCTATACGTTGACTTTTCAGCATATCCAAATGTTAATGCGTCTTCTGGTAATGATCAAGCTTCTAGTAGTGATGCAAATGCTGAGGGGGAGATTCAATCGAATTTGGGAAACAATCTTCAAGCTCCGGAAATCCCAGTTCCAAGAACAAATATTCATCATCCTGTTGATAATATTATTGGGAATCCAAATGCAGGAGTGCAAACGCGAATGAGTATTTCAGAGATGCAATGTCTGTTCTCTGCTATCAAGAAAGAAAAAATCTACAATCTTAGCCTGCATGAATGTTTTATCTCTCAGATAGAGCCGAAGAACTATCAAATGGCTCTGAAGGATAATTCTTGGTGTGAGGCGATGCAAGAAGAGTTAGCTCAGTTCGACAAGTTAAAGGTGTGGAATTTGGTCGATCTTCCAAAGGGCCAGCATGCAATAAACACGAAATGGGTTTTCAAGTGCAAGAAAGACGATAAGGGTGTCATTGTCAGAAACAAAGCACGGTTGGTTGTTCAAGGCTTTAATCAAGAGGAAGGGATTGATTATACCGAAGTTTATGCACCGGTGGCAAGACTGGAAGCTATTCGTTTGTTTCTAGCTTTTGCTGCACACATGCGCATCAAAGTCTATCAGTTGGACGTGAAAAGCGCCTTCCTTTACGGGAAATTGCATGAAACTGTGTATGTGTCCCAACCACCGGGTTTCGAAGCTCCTGGGTTAGACAACAAGGTCTATTTGTTGGACAAGGCTCTCTACGGTCTCCATCAGGCCCCTCGAGCATGGTACGAGACGTTGTCAAAGCATCTATTGGAGCATGGGTTCTCGCGTGGCACGATTGACTCCACACTGTTCATTTTGAAGAGAGGGGGAGATCAGAGACGAAAGTCATCGGGTAATTGTTGGATTTGTGAATATACAAGATTGGATCTTGAAGATTCGAGATGAAATGATCTCAGGCACTCAGTTGAAGACCTTGATCAAGATGGTGGATGTACATTTTCAAAGTCTGGTTTGTTATTAACTTATCGAACAAAACTTCATGTCTTTGCGGAATTTGAAGTTTTTGATGTTAGGCATTGGAAATCCGACATTTCGTTCTTCTACCGGTTAAGTTTGAAGATTAATGTATGGAGCGATATTCTTACATGTGGTTGTAGGTCGGTTCGCGTTAACTTGATTCGGGAGTAGTTTGAGGGGGAGGATCTGCAGTGTTTGATGTCGGATTCTTCGGGTTTCTCAAAGTGGCCATTTAAGTGATCCTCAGCAAGTCTTTAATTAGAAGGGTTGAAGATCGTTGTGCTCTACCTAAAAGATCAAGTCTCAGCTTAAGTTGAAAGCATGCATGATATCATCAGTCAAGGGGGAGTCTGTAAATGCAGTATCCGGTGATTGAAGATTATCGATGCCACACAGAACTGATGCAACAGTTAAGGGGGAGACACTGTTAAAGCACCGGTTCGATGACGAACATCAAACATTGCACTTGATTCAAGACATGAAGAACAAAATAGGGAGAAATATGTAGAAGATGAATCTCTTTATTGATGAATCAGTCATCACAGATTACACAAACCAAACGAGTATACATCATCTTCTACAAGCTGGTCTAGATCACAAAGATCTAATCCCTAGCTTTCTCTCACTAACACATAGTCTCTCTCTCTCTCTAGAATTCACACCAGGAGAATGAACAAGTTGGGAGAGGTGCACAAAGCTTCAAGAGTTGCCCTAATCTAAACAATACACACATATATATAGGCTAGGGACTAAACCCGGACAAAACACATTGTCCGGGATACAAAACAATACAATAATCCGAAACACTAGAAAGTCGTCCGGAATGCCTTCAGCAATTGATAATCTTCAATATCATTGACTTTAACTTGGACTTCTGCTTTGGTTGACACAGAACTGATAAGCGACAGTTACCCGGCAGGAACTGCACTTACAAATATCTTTCTTCATTATTATACACATAGCTGATGTTGTACCAGTATTTACTAAAGGGCATGTTCACATTCATAAACTCGAATGATTGATTACTCAAATCCCAACTGGTCGTATTGATAACGAGCAGTTTGTTATAAATTTGTTTGAAATTTAGTTCTGATGATGATAGATTTTTCAATGAGTTGAAGAGAAAGGTTACCTGAGGGTTTGAAACGAGTGGCCGGTGATGACTGCGAGTGTTCCGGTGACGGAGTGGTGGTGGCAAACGGACGGTAGTGAAGTGCAATCGTTGCCATATGATTCAGGGGAGATCGTTGACAGTGAGGTGGAACGGAGGATGATTCATCGGTGATGGTTGAGCAGAGGATGATTCGATCAGTGATGGTGGAGCGAAGTTTATGGTTCTAGTGATTTTGAGGAGCACACTTCAGAATCAAAACCCTAGATCTGATAACTTAATTGATATTCACGCTTTAATTTTGGGCGAGCGGGTAAACTTTTGATATTTCCGCTTAATTTTTTTTTCACTAAATTGTGACTATGTGACGGTGGCAAGCTGAATGTCCGTTAAAACGGTGGCAACTTACATAAAACGTTATATTTTTATATATTTGTCACCATTTTACGACCGTATTATATAAATTATTATTATTTTCGATATTTGAGATGTATTTGCTACGAATAATATTTTGGTTGAAAAATGGTAACTGATTTTGCTACCATTTTCTTTCAGTTGCAAATTTTGGTGACTATTGCCTAATTTTCTAGTAGTGTATTTAACAAGCGAAGACCTGATCCGGCTAGTTTGATGTGCCACTAAAAAGCACCAAGCTAACTTTACACAACCCACCCATTTTGCCAGCTCTAGTGCCTGTGCCCACCCATAAGATAGACAATAGCTGTTGCGTTTGCATTCCCACTAAACCCTTGCCAACCGATTGTCCAGCCGCCACATTGGTAGCCAAGATTATCGGCATGACTTCCAGCAACCAAAACCTTGGATGCTCTCTTGGGCAGGGGCAGAACCGGTTCACTTCCTTGTTTCCCGTTTTTCAACAGCACCAATGATTTCCTCACTGCCTCCCTCGCTATATCTCTGTGTGGCTATAATATGCAACGAAAATATAAATTACATAAAGTTAAGGAATCAGTTAGAAGTGAATAATTCACTGATAACTGACCTGGCTTCAAACCTCGTTAACCTTACTGAAATCAGCAATAGGGTTCTCAAACAGTCCCATTGTAAATTTGACTCGTAAAATTCTGCTCACAGCATCATCAATACGATCCATTAGGATAAATTTGTTTTTGACGAAATATTTAAGGTCATTAATGAACTCAATGTAATTATTCGGGACCATAACCTGTTTAAGAAATTCAATATAAAATTCGTATTTCATGAAACAAATACATTAATAATTCAAAACAATATACTAACCATATCGATGCCAGCTGTAATAAAACCCTGACAAGAAAACAAAAATAAAGTTCACTTTAAAAGAAAAGAAAAAAATTATTGGATGTAAAAATATATACCTTGAAATTAAGCTTGTCCTTGAGGTATCCAGTAATAAGATCGCGATTGGCATGCATTCTTTAACCGTTACAGCTGGAATACGACACCATGACTGTTGATACACCCTGGATACTTAGCAATTCATGCCGATTGGCCACGGTGTTATTTTCATCTATGCCGAGAGTCGTCCCACCGTCTGCCACAAAGTGCTTTGCACATGCAGCTACCTTGTCCCTGATGAATTATGATGATGGGTCATTTAAAATAAAGAAAATTTACATGCAAAACTATAGGTCTTAAGTAAAACTGGAACCAAAGGGACATACTTTCCAGCAACGTATGGGACACCGAGACGTGATCCTTTAGGAATTTCACCTTGCAACCATAGAATAACGTCGGTCATATTTTGAACAAGTTTGGAATCCTCACTGTAACTCTCGTAACATCAACCCCATCTTGGATCTCTGCAAACCTATAAAGAAATTTGCACAAGTTCAGATTTTTTGAAACAATATATTAACAGCAATATAAGTATTTCTTAATGTACTTACAACAATACAAGGGGCAAAAGCATATGGAATACCAGTTGCTCTAACTTCAGCTGCAGTGGCAGCACCAATTCTCTTCACAAGATCTTATGTCACAACTAGAACCGGATACAACGCCAAAGTAATATGTAAGTTTTACTAGAAATCGAATTTACCTGAGTTGCTTGAGACAAACGATCGATTTAGAAATCAAATTTATGTGAAGAAGATCTGAAACTGTTTTAGTCGCGATCGATTGAATTCAAATGTAGATCAGGTTTGTACCGCACTCCACCTTTTTTCTACACTACAAATACCAAGACTTGTAAGATTAAAGCCATTTTATACAATATATATGATGTAAATATTTTGAGTTCTCGCAATCTGTAACAAAACTTAGAAATAAATGCAATGAGACTTACCACATTGACCTTGTCGACAGTGTTGTCCAAGTACTCATCTGCCTTTTCACTAAGCCAATCCTCAAGCAAAGCATAAGGTTCACAATCTATTGAGATTAGAATTCAGATTAGGGTTTAAGGGACATAATAGAATGATGATGTTCTTGTTATTCGAATTGGTGAATCATATTGTTAATACATACATACATATATACTTGACGGTTAGATATGTAACCGCCACTACCTACAAAAATAAATATAACTACATTTATGTAACATAATAAATACATTATACTAACTATCATGTCTAGCTTATATTCCTTCTAATACCCTCCCTTAAGCTAGATAGCAGCAACATGTAGGAGTCCTTTGATACGGCTGAAGTCCTTTGGTTGCAGTGCTTTGGTTAGAATGTCTGTAGCTTGATCTTTCATTGTTTAGAACCTGACTTCAACTTCATCTTCCTTGACAAGATCTCGAATGAAATGATACTTCACTCTAATATGTTTGCTTTTTCCATGATAGACAGGATCTTTAGCTAGACAAATTGTGGATTTGTTATCACAGAAGATTAGAAGATTACTGGTGGGCAATCCATATTCATTTGAAGTTCTTTGAGAATTCCCTTTATCGAGAGTGCCTGACTGTAGGTCCGGCTAGGGGAGGATCTAGTCGCCTAATCCTTGTGTACAAACCAACCCGGTTCTGCGGAATCCAACTGAGATAGCAAACCGAGATAGAGATGGACAAGAACACGAGATACAAGACACGAATACCGTTTAACAATCGTATATTCAAACTGATAGAGTTTTGTTACAGAAATATATCATAAGAAATACAACCAAACTCTCAGTTCTCTCTGGTTCTCACACTTGTGTCCTCTGTGTGTGTTCTGTTTTCTCTTACTTGTGTTCTGTCTCAGCTTGCTGTTTATATAGGACTAGCATAACAACAACGACGAAACAAGTTGGTCCAGTCATTTGGGCCTGAAGAAGCCCAATAAACGACGAAATGGGTTGATGTCTCGGCGAAACACTCATCTCGGCGAAACACATACAAAGTCGACGAAACACTTCTGTTTCGTCGACATGTATTGAAACAGCAAGTGGGCTTCGGCTCAATTGAAAGTCCTGGCCCATGTGAAGTTTGATTGGCCCAATGATCATGCATGCTGTAGGTCCCTGTTTTGGGATCAAAACCGTGATTTTCATGATTATGTTCAAGACGGGAAGAGAATAGAGATGATAAACAAACAACTTTGTATTAATCCGGTAGTAAAACATTACAAATCGGCCCGATTACATGATAACCGAACTAATACCAAAGGAGTATACATCCGGGGAGAGACCAAGTGGTAATCTCTCTCGGTGAGGTCTCAAACTCTTACACTCTCTTGGTCTTGCAAATGACAAAGTGTTGGTATTTATACCCAACACAAGTTGTATGGTCGAAGGATCTAACTGATTGATCGATAGATCATCTGTCGATCATTCAGCTATCGAAAGATACACATATACCTCCAAGGATGACATATCCTTCGAGGTCCATCTTCATCTATCGATGGATATCTTTCGAGCTCATCGAAGGATATACACAATCCTTCGATGCCTTATCCTTCGACACCAAACATTATACAACCATAATTTGTCTAGCAAAACCCACACGGTCAACCAAATAACCCTCTCGTTTGACCACTTCAAACGAGCGGGTCTATACACGTTTGTTTGACCGTTTCACTAACTATTACAAATTCAGCGTACAATAATAACTAATCTATTCGACAAGCATCGGACACAAAATCTGCATCAACAAATCCCCCCTTGTCCGTTGTTGTCGAATGCTGAAAATGCAACTGCAATCGATCTTCAGTCAAGTATTCGTATTCATCTTCTCTGTGTTAACAAATTCCCCCTTGACCGATGATCCAGGTAAGTAGTATCTTGATGCTCCTTGTATAATATTTCCCCCTCAAAGTACGCGTATCCGTGTTGAGTGTTATGCAATTTCCTCAAAAGGCTCAATTGACCGATCTTCCGCTGATCTTCCAATACTCCAACCGGCATTTGATAAGGGTTCCATTCTTTAACAACTGCATCAAGTCTTGATCTTCAAGCATACTACATTGATAGAGATTTCTGGTGAACTGTCTTCTGTAAACCGTCTTTGTGGAATCGACCAAGTAATGCACTTTAATCTTCGGCATCAACACTCATGAAAGTCAGCTAGACCAAGTGTATCCCTTGCAAGCTCAACCAAACGGCACGCTTAGTTGAACTACATCCAGATCTCATTGTCTCGCCTTTGTGAAGTTGACCACGTAATGCACTACGGATCTTCAGCATCAGTACTCAGGAAGTCAGCTTGACCAAGTACATCGTTTGCAAACTCAACGAATTGAGTTACCCCCAGATCCCTGTAAAATCCCAAAGAAACATCAAACCCAAAACCGAATCCTGCAGGTCTTCAGCCTTGAACTATCAACTTCCATAAAGATTCCCCAGGTCTTCAGTAAACAGCGCTTTGACACTACTGTCGACTTTAGATACCTGTATGTTTCCGTGCAAAACTCTTCACGCTGGCTGGAGAATTAATTAAAATCCTCAAATATGTGTCTGTGCAAAACATTCCACGCAGAACCGTTTGTATCACCAGAAAATCACAAACTCTACCACCTATGATTGCGTTTAGAAATTTACCGAAGAAATTCAACATATGAAAATTTTTATCCCCCCATTTCTTTGGTAAAATCTCTAAACCTTAACAGATTCTTTCCACTTCAAAGAAAACTGTCGTCAATTTCACGTAACAAATTCTATCCACTGAGTAGAATTTATCTTCAAATGTTCACCAATTCCCTCCACTGAGCGGAACTGTCATCAATCTTCATTGAATGTTCTCGGTTCCGAAAATTCACGAAAACGACTTTCTTCTTTGCATATTCTAGTTGAATAAGAACGTCCCCTAGTACCCCGTATGATCCGACTTGTATCCCTCCAAAGACTTTGTGAACTCGTTAGGACCGGTATTGGCATTCTAGGTTCATTCATTCGTTACCAAATGCGAGAATATGACAATAAACAAAAATATTTCTTCGTTGCATATTCTAGTTGATAAAGAAATTTCGCCTAGTACCCCGTAGGATCCGACTTGTATCCCTCCAAAAACTTTGTGAACTCGTTAGGACCGGTATTGACGTTCTAGGTTCATACGTTCGTTTTCAAATGCGAGAATATGACAATAAACAAAATGCTTTCGAACATTTACGAATAACCGGTAACAATCATAAATATTGACGTGCGGAAGCGAACATACCGTGTTGTTTTTGGCCCATAGTAGTCACGTCACCATTTTTGACATTTTCATCGGTAACCGTGACTACCCCACATTTTTCAACAATCAAGTTTTCATCATCTCTTGTTTTCATCATGCCGCATCATCCCGCGTGCTCCCAAATTCGTACGAATTTGACGTTGACATGTAGAAGCGCGGTTCAAATAAATTTTGCGGACACCCGACCCCTATCTGCATCAAAAACATTTGTTCCAATGGATTCTTTTTTTTTTTTAACATTTGCCCAAAATTTCACACCAAATGGGCCCAATAGAAAAACCTAGCAAAATATAACTTTAGGCGCTAGATTTTCATTTTGTAGATCCACCAAATAAGTAATAGATGCCGCCGGTTGCCCACATTAGAGACATCTTGACTCACTAAAACCCCAGTTGCTTCATCAAGTCAACCAACGTCCATAATACAAGTGGGCACAAAGGAATAATTTATTGAAAATATTATGACAATGATTGGGCTCATCACACTACTCTAGCCCATGCACATGTTCATAATAATTCAACAAATTGGGTGGGGCCAAGAAACATAAAGGAAAGTTTGGTGACCCAAGATATACACCATTTTCCAATTACCCAAATACCCATGAAGCCCATATGTTAAACCTTTCTTGAACAATTTGGCCCACATCCAAAAACTTTAATTCTGATGACAAAAATATCGATCAAAACCTAGACTCAAAAGTGCCAGCCACCAACATCATCTTCTAGGTCTCTCTCTCCTGCAATATTAGTGCAGCCGCCAACTCAAATCAAAACCCAAAAAAAAAGTGCAGCCGCTATTCTTCATGTCGGTGAACAACAGCAGCAGCTCTTTCTCTCTCTCTTCGAAACATCTAGATCTCTCGTTTAACAAATTTCTTCGAAACATGCTTGATCTTTCGATACACAGCAACCTGATCTTTTTCATCTTTCAAAATTGTTGAACCCTCAAATGAGTTCCAGATCTGGATCCTTCGACATCTGTTTTGATCTTTCGATCCAGATATCTTTCGAAAACTGGTATCTTTCGATGTTGTTGAAGATTGAGGATGACTCTTCGAGATCTGTCTGATCTTTCGAAGCTGTTGAGATGATGAACCTTCGAAATTTGTTGATCTTTCAAAGATGAATCATTTCGAAGTTGTTGAGAATGATGACCCTTCGAAATCTGTTGATCCTTCGACAAGAAAAGATGACCCTTCGAAAGAACTGATGATCCTTCGAAAAATGGAAGGATGACCCTTCGATAGAACTGATGATCCTTCGAAAAATGGAAGGAAACTGACTGACCTTTCGAAGTTGTTGAAGGGTGAGGATGATCTTTCGAAATATGAAGCTGCCAAGAACATCAAGAACACAGCCTCTGTGTAATTTTGCAAATTTGGCGAAAACACTTTGTATACAGTTTTTGATGATGATAACTTGAATGTTTAGGTGAAAAACATAAAACCCAACACTCGTTTCAGCACAGATCTGAATATTCGGGCCCAGATCTGAGTTTTTCTTGATTTTCACCTTTTTTACATCTTGAACAAAAAGCACAAAAATCACAAATCTAGAGCACATGTGACTTAGTAAACGGTTAGATTTACTAAATCGGGCACCATGGCTCTCATACCAATTGTAGGTCCCTGTTTCGGGATCAAAACCGTGATTTTCATGATAATGTTCAAGACGGGAAGAGATTAGAGATGATAAACAAACAACTTTGTATTAATCCGGTAGTAAAACATTACAAATCGGCCCGATTACATGATAACCGAACTAATACCAAAGGAGTATACATCCGGGGAGAGACCAAGTGGTGATCTCTCCCGGTGAGGTCTCAAACCTCCTCTCAAACTCTTACACTCTCTTGGTCTTGCAAATGACAAAGTGTTGGTATTTATACCCAACACAGGTTGTATGGTCGAAGGATCTAACTGATTGATCGATAGATCATCTGTCGATCATTCAGCTATCGAAAGATACACATATACCTCGAAGGATGACATATCCTTCGAGGTCCATCTTCATCTATCGATGGATATCTTTCGAGCTCATCGAAGGATATACACAATCCTTCGATGCCTTATCCTTCGACACCAAACATTATACAACCATAATTTGTCTAGCAAAACCCACACGGTCAACCAAATAACCCTCTCGTTTGACCACTTCAAACGAGCGGGTCTATACACGTTTGTTTGACCGTTTCACTAACTATTACAAATTCAGCGTACAATAATAACTAATCTATTCGACAAGCATCAGACACAAAATCTGCATCAACACATGCACGTACACGATTCAATCTGTTTCATATCTTTGAAGTTTAGTCAAAGTTGTGAGATCATCATGACATCATCATGATGATGTCATGATGATGTGTTGGCGGGATTGGTTCGCGGCTCTCCGTGCTTCGCGTGTCGAACTCTGGGGCGCACGGCGGAGGAATGTCGTGACGTCGGGCTTGAGCCGGACCTAACCGTGTCGAACCGAACCGAGTCGTGCCGAATCGAGTCTCACCGAACCGAGTCGCGTCCACATAATATGTATCAACACTGACATCCAGCCATTGATAATGCTATATATTCAGCTTCGGTTGAAGATAAGGCAACAACCTTTTGTTTTTTAGATTGTCATGCAATTGCTCCTCTTCCTAAATGAAATACATATCCTGAGGTACTTTTACTATCATCTACATTCCCAGCATAATCACTCTCACTATAACCAACCAATTTCCCTTTACTTCCCTTATAGTAGATGATTCCATGGTTTATTGTCTCTTTTATGTACCTTAAAATTCTTTTCCCGGCTTCCAAGTGACTTTTCTTCGATTTCTCCATAAATCGGCTAATCTTACTAACAGCAAACATTATATCAGGCCGTGTATTCTTCAAGTACATAAGACATCCCACTAGGCTTCTATATAAATTCTGATCCACTTCATCTTCAGGATCGTTCTTGGATAATCGCTGACCATATTCGATAGGAGTAGAGATTATATTACACCTTTCCATATTGAATTTTTTTAGAAAACCCTTTGCATATTTCTGCTGTGATAATGTGATATTTCCACCTTCATACTTGACCACCATGCCTAAGAAATAGTGCAGAATTCCCAGGTCAGTCATCTCGAATTCTTTCTTCATTGAATCTTTGAGTTGGTTTATCATGTTTAGTGAATCTTTGAGTTGGTTTACCATGCTCGAAGTTTTTGTGTTCTTAATAAACAGTGTATGTTCATATACACATTTCTTGAACCCATTTGAGCAAAAAAATTTATCTATCCTGCTGTACCATGCCCTTGGGGCTTGTTTTAGCCCATATAGGGCTTTCTTGAGATGGCATACCTTTCGTTCTTCTCCCATTTTAATATATCCCTCCGGTTGTTTGGTATGTCACACCCTGACTTTTGCGGAAGCGTGGTTATTTGGTGCGACTTCTTAATACCATAGCAAACAATCATAACAATGCTATATGATAAAAACACAAGATGTTTATCCATTGAAAGAATTTAGAAAATACCACAATACCATTTTCTAAAAACATCAATACCAAATTAAGTTACAAACCATGACATGTTCAAAAGAGTTCATAAAGACTCAACAAAAGTACTTAAATAAAACCTGAGTTTAGAATCATGTATCCCGTCCAGTATTAGGATACACCCTCTAAACTCAACAACCATGGATAACATCTTTTATTTCACTACGCAGCTTGAAGACACATGCATACACTGCCAGATCCACTAGTTCCCTGAAATACATGTAGTTTGAAAAATCAACAAAATTTAAGCGAGTTCATGTGTATGTGAGTATGTATAAACCTTTGTAAACAGTGAATTTATATATGTCCCGGTATGATTGCAAACAAGGAAAAGATCACCAATGGTTTGAAAGGCCACTGATATGTGTGACGGTGTAGGAAGACTCAAACCTAGCAAGTTGTACCGGGCTTCTGGCCGGAAGACATAGTCACCACTATGGGCCGCTCCGGCCTCATGGGTGTGGGCTCGGTACACCCAGATAGATCTATCACTCATGCCCCACGGTCCTGATACGAGGATTAATGGTCCCAAGTATCCGCCTACCCTATCACATGATCTATGGTTCTTTCCTAGGATAATCATACCCATAGTATTGTAAGTAATCCTTTGTAACATGTATTTCACCCCCGAAGTAAATAAACAAAATTGTTTAAAGAAAAGGGGGACATGAACTCACAGTAATCACGACTACCTACAGTGTACTAACGTCTATTAGACGAACGGGCCGTGCCTTGGCTTAGAGTTTAATGTTTTTGAGTTATGTTCTTATGTCTCCGAATATTATTCCAAGTTACAAATATTTGTTAAAATGATAACTATTTTAACTTTAAATTATATTTGGTTTTGGAATAATTGTTTAATCAATATTTTTGTATTAATACTTCTCAAGTATTTTAACTTCGTATTTTCCTTCCTAAGGATGGGGGTATCTTATACATGTATATTTGTAGTTCTGAAGATATATTTTTAAGTTCCACTTAGAAAATATATATAACTTATTTGTCAAAAATAATGTATTCCCAAGAAATTATATATCTTTTAAATATACTGGGAAAATATATATTTTTATCTTCCAAAAATAATATATTTTCTTTTTGTCGCAAATAGGATATACTTGGTAATATTATAAAAATCATATTTTCATTCCTCTCGTTTCGAAAATAAAATATACCAAAAATATATTGTAACAGTATTTTTTTGGAATATCCCATAAGTTACGTTTTTGCGTTCAGTTTCACAATATCAAGTATGTAACTTGAATATTTATTCCTTGTGGTTCTTGGTATTATTTTGGAGTTGTAATTTCCATGGTATTTGTTTAGTTATATAATTTTACCCTAAAATAACATAACTATTCCACAAAGTATACAAGTGTTCACGCAAGTGTCTTAATATATATTCTAAATATATATTTATCCATTTTTATTTACAAAACCAACCTCCAATACTTTGTATTTTTGTAACAAAACCTATGGTAAGTTTATATTGAAAAACAAAGTTAAAAGCATACCTATAAACACTTGTTAGAAAATATTTTCTAAGTGTTGGAATTTTTTGAAAATTTTGCCATAGTTTCCTTTGTAAATGGAGGTGTCCATGCTATTTAGCATATCATTTTCTTTTCAAAAATCATCCAAACAATCAACAACAATTCACTAATCATCTTACACTTACTAAGTGCAAAAACTATATATTTTACATAATAACATGAACTTGATTTTTCACAAAAATGTGTAGTAACTTGGAAAAGTATTTAGTAGCCTTTGTTACCCTCCAAAATATATTTACTACTTGGTAAACTTCATTCTTGAGGATTTTAGACGTTTACAACTTGTAAACACAATTTGCAAAAATGTTTATTTATAACATCTTTTTGTTTCTCTAGTGTTTATACACTTGTTTTTCCACTAAAAATGATGTAAGTTTAAGTAAAAGCTATGATCTTCCAAAAATCATATTTTAAACTTGGTTTTCATTGAAAATCATTCATAAATCTTGGACCTATAAGTTTACTAGTTCACTTGGTTTATTACTTTAGAAGAAAATCATTTCATTATTAAGTTCATGTCTTAATAAGAAGATGATCATTTTATGTAAACACATAATCACCTCTTATCTTGTTAGATCATGTTTTTAATCATAATCTAACAAGTTTCATATGATGATCAACATCATATTACCAAGAAATCAACAAGCAATCATCAACATATACAAAACAACATCATACAAACAATATCTCATCATATTTCATCTTTATGTTTCAAGATTCAAGTTCAAGTCTTTTAGTGTTCTTGTGTTAATCATCAAACAACAACTTTTAACCACTAAAAATATGAAGTAAACAAGGGTTTATAAGGATCTTACAACTAGCTTAAAGCTAGGGAAGAACAATGTTGAAGGTGTGGTGGATAAAAGCAGACGAATGAGGTCCTTCAAGTTCCGTGAGTACCGAGCTTCGTTAGTGACCTCGATACACCTTGAGTTGCACTTGGAATGCTTGAGATTGAATGAAGAATGATGGTTGGGTGGGGTGTTGTTCTCGGCCGTGGACAAGAAGGAGAGGGAGAGGAAGTGTTGTGGTGATGAGTGAAGATGATGAGTTTACTTATAATCATAAGCTTATTAACCAAAGATCCTAATGCTCCCTCAAGTACAAACACCATCTAATCCAATCTTTTAGGAAGATTTAAAGAGATTTTGGAAGATTATGAATCTTGTAAGGATTTTTAGGTGGGGCCATCACCTTGGCTGATTACTTACATGGGGGAGGGGTCTAGATGTAAATATTAACCAACTACTTAGATTATAAATCAACATCAAGTGTTAAGTGTTTAGTTGGTGTAGTTAGTTGTTAGATATTTTAGTGGGTGTTAGGGTGTTCGGGAACCATAACTAGCTCAGAAAAAGTAAAACAATGTTTTTAGCAATATTTTAGTGTTCCGGGTAATGTCCGGTTGTCCGGTTAGATACGGATCCGTTAAAGTGCTAAGTTATACCGTATAGTGTCATTTTTGTAACTTTTTGTGACACTTTCAATTCCCGACACTTAGGAAAGCATACAGGACCATTCTGACATATTTTTGCATGCTACTAGCATGTTAAAATGCTGAATTTTGATGATTAATGCAGAATTCTGCACTTTGAGTGGGTTTTAGGCACTTTCCGGCACTTAAACTATCACCTAGTGATGCAGTTTTATGGTCCTAACTTCCCTACACTCCATACTAGTGTAGTACCATGTCTCTGGCCCATACTGGGTTTCAAATCACTGTCTGTCTATGTACTGGCACTGTGAGTATGTTTCTGAGTTATGTGCTAACTGTGCTATCTGTGCTTTGTGCATCATGTATGTCACTAAAATCTGTATGTAATAAATGGTGTGACGGTATGAAATGTGATGCACATGTATATATGATACAGAAATCATAAAGCAGTTTACGTCATCAGTTGTAATTAAGCAAAGTCATTAAGCACAAATTTAATATTAATTAATTGTACGGATACCTGTAGTTATGAGGGTTGTCACACGGTATATACCTATTCACTTAGATTTCCATTTAAAAACGCCGTTTTAACATCCATTTGATATAGATGCCAACCATTCCATGCTGCTAAGGCCAATATTAGTCTGACTGTATCAAACCGTATATCAGGTGCGAAGACATCTTGATAATCCACTCCATATTTTGATTCTAACCCTTTGCCACTAATCTCGCTTTTTACTTACTCACATTTCCATGCTCATCATATTTTGATTTATAAATCCATTTAACCCCAATGGGTTTTTGATCTTTTTGAGGATCAACCAATTCCTAGGTTTCACTTCTTTGAATTGACTCCATTTCCTTGTCCATTGCTTCTCTCTACTTGTTATCTTTATGAGCTTCTCTATACGCGGTAGGGTATGCATTGGCATATAACACGAAATTTGCTGCATCTCC
Organism: Helianthus annuus; assembly: GCF_002127325.2. Lineage (NCBI taxonomy): Eukaryota > Viridiplantae > Streptophyta > Magnoliopsida > Asterales > Asteraceae > Helianthus > Helianthus annuus. The sequence goes on from NC_035445.2 coordinate 127,115,524, forward strand.
AGTTGAAAATTGATCATTATATAAGTCATCAACTTGTTCCTGTGTAAGTGGTTCCGAATCAACATATACATCTGTGAGACTTGGTGTTCTTAATTCAGCATTTTCATTTTCTGATAACGATGATGAGTCTTCTTCTTCATGATCATTGTCATGTCCTACTGTTTCTTCATCACTTAACATGTTATCACCTTGATCATTATTTTGAGATGTAGTGTTATTATCTTGAACAGTTGTTTCCTTCTCCAGACTTGCAACAAGTGTATCTGGAAAAATTAATTAAATTTAATTAAATGCTTGTTTCATTCTCATGTCTTTCTGTTCTTTCCTAGTCCTTACCTTCATCAAAAATTACATCTCTACTGATGATGGTCTTGTTGGTTATCGGATTATATAGCTTATAAGCTTTGCTGTTTTCGCTATAACCTATCAAGATTGCTTTCTCCGTTTTATAATCCAATTTTCCACGATGTTGCTTAGGAACATGAGAGTATGCCACACATCCAAAAATCCTTAAATGAGCGTCATTTGGTTTTCTTCAACTCCATGCTTCTTGGGGAGTTATGTTCTGTACCCCTTTAGTAGTTGCTCGATTTAAGAGGTATGTTGCACAAGATACCGCTTCTACCTTGTAGGTATGTGATAGTCTTTTCATTTTCAACATGCTTCTGCTTAGTTCCATGAGAGTTCTATTTTTTCGTTCAGCAACTCCATTCTGTTGGGGTGTATAGCTCGTAGTAAGTTGATGACGAATTCCATTATCTTTAAGGAAGTTTTGAAACTCATGACTGCAATATTCTCCTCCTCTATCTGAACGTATTACCTTTATCTTGAATTCTGCTTGATTTTCTACTAACCTTTTGAAATTCTTGAACTGTGTTAATGCATCTGATTTTAACTTTAAGATATAAACCCAAGTTTTCCTCGAGAAATCATCTATGAAGGCGATGAAGTATCTAAATCCACCTATGGACATGTTTCTCATCGGCCCACATATATCAGAGTGTATGAGTTGCAGTGGCTTAATTGCATGCCATGTTGCTTGTTTAGGGAATGACTTTCGAGCATGTTTTCCAAACAGACACCCGTCACAAACACTCTGTGATGATTTGGATGCAGTTTTTTTAAAACTTTTACGACTCCTTTTTCTCCCATGTTGTGTAGTGTCTCGAAGTTTATATGACCATATCGTCGGTGCCATAATACCGAGATATCTTGAGTCATTATATTGCAAACGCGTGGAGTTACATCGTAGTTTAGATTTAAAGGAAACATTTTGTTTCCAGTCATTCTAATTGTTCCCATGTGCTTTCCCGTTGGATCTTTGATGACACACTCCTGATTGTGAAAGTTTACTTCGTATCCTTTTTGTACAAGTTGTCCCAAGCTTAATAGATTATGTTTTAGGCCTTCAACATAGAAGACGTTGGGTACTCTTTTCTCTACTCCTCTCACTTTAATGGCTAGATCACCACTTCCTAATACAATGAGCCTCTTGTTGTCTCTGGTTCTTAGTTCTTTCTTTCTGATTCATTTAGAGTAATAAACAGACTCTTGTTCCCGGTCATATGATTGCTACATCCACTATCTAAATACCAGCAATCCCCTTTGGTTATCTCTTCTACGTTAAAAATCATAAATAGGGTTTCATCGTTTCCCTCTTCCGTCTCATCTTCATGTAATAGAGCACTATTACTTTTATCACTTTCTTCTCCTTTTTTGACAAAAACGTCCCGTATGTCCCGGTTTTTGACAATTATAACAGCGGATCTGTCCACTAAATCTTCCTCTTCCTCTGCTTCTTCCTTTTCCAGTAAAATCATGATCTAAAGAATCTTGATGGATTCTGATTTTGGCTTTGTATTTGAAGCACTGGTTCCATGGGTACATCATCTTACTGCTTCAACCTTAATTCATGAGACTGTAAGATCCCAAGTAATTCTTCCGTGCACATGACTGTTACGTCCTTTGATTCTTCTATGGCTACTAGAACCGATTGGTATTTCCTTGTTAAACTACGAAGAATTTTTTCAACTATTCGTTGTTCTGTGATGTTTTCTTCATTTAATCCTAATGTAGGTCCCTTTTTGTCGGATGACGAACCTCAAACCTTGTTATACTAACCCACTAGCGAGTGCGGAATCCAAGCTAGCGAGCAAACCGGGATTAAGCAAGTATACACACAACACACAAGGGTTCACCGATTAACACAACTTGTATTAATGCAAATGAAGGTTTCAGTTACAAGCACAATGTTTACAAATCTAACTTGTAAACTCTCAAAGTGTGTGTGTTTCGGAAGATGCTCTCAAGAACTCTCTCTCTTTCGGTGTGTGCACCTATGTAAACTCTCAGAACTCTCTCTCTCAGGTGTGTGTGTCTATGTGCATCTATCTTATCCGAAACACAGTGCATGGGTATATATACCCAGCACAGGTTGTCATGGTCGAAGGATTCGATAGATGGTCCGAAGGATCATCTTTCGAATATAATGCTTTCGAAGGATCAGCAAGGACCTCGAAAGATTGTCTTTCGAGGTCTATCTATCGAAGCATATCTTTCGAGGTGATCGAAGGATCTACATTATCCTTCGATCACTCATCCTTCGAGCCAGACAAATGACAACCAATAACTAACTGTTGACTGAGTCAAACCAGGAGGACGGTTGACTTGGTCAACTTACAAGACTGACAAGGACATCGTTTACATCGAGACCGAATACAGACAAAGTACAGACACAAGTGCACCAACAAACTCCCCCTTGGCTGTAGCTTTGTCTTTATCTTCTATAGTTGTAGACTCGTCTCGAACTTCGACGGTCTTTGGTCTTCGAGTTCTCAAAACTCGGATGTCCTTTCAAGTCTTCAAAGTCGGAGGATCTTCAAAGTCTTCACGTCTTGAAAGCAGAGAGTGTATCAACAAACTACCCGTGTCATGTAGGAAGTGTGTTGACAAACTCCCCCTTAACATAAGCTCCCCCTTGAGTTATGCTCGTGAATAACTTGATCTTTATGAAGTGAGATCCTTGTGGTGTTGATGATGGCCAGCGGCAACTCGATCATCTTCATCTTTTGAGCGCCTTCTCGTCGTGTCTTCATTCCAAAGCGTGTCATCGACCATGTTCTCCTAGCCTTTAGAATCTGCACATGCAAGAAATCTAAACACGTAATGAGAACAACTGCTTGGAATAGTTAGTATAACCAAATGACACACGAATGACCATGTCGTAATCAAACACCGTCCGACAATTTGAAAGTTTAATAAATTTGTCAATTTTTAGTCCTTAACTTTCAAACATGCAAATTTTGACCGTTTATGAAGATTTAGTCAGTTCGGTTTTCAGTCAGGTTTCAGGCAACGAAGACTCGAGCTCCAACATCGTACGATCGAAAATAAAGCAGAAATAAAATCTTTTTGGCTTTTATAAAGTTTATATTAAAACACGGATTTTAGGCGTGTTTTTGAAATTAAAAGACAATAATTTAAAATCCTTTGAGTGTTATCAAACGACATCACCGCTAATGTCGTGCTGATATGCACCAAACGACTAAACTTGTTTAAAAGAAAAACAATAAAAGTTAAGCAGTAAATAAATATATACAGACATTCCTTTTTTTTTTTGCGAGTTTCGAGGGTAAGAGAATCATATCAGTGTACGGTCATGCCAAAATACTCTTGTTGTTCAGTTAGTTAACATTAAGATAAGCATCCTATAACAATTATCGGTATTGTTGTCCACTTAAGCTCAACTTATCAGATGTAATCATGGCTAGGGGATACGTTAAGGTATGATTTATACTTACCGACCGGTGTTCATCCACATCACGACACATTCCCGTATCAAGGTATGCACGAGAGTTCATCTTACCGGTGAGTATACCGATTATCATCTGTTTGACCGTATAAATTGTGAGATACTCACTTATTTTGATTTGAAAACAAGCCCTTTGTGATATAATCACTTATTGATGAGGAACTTGATTTTCATATGCATGAGGGCACAGGTGCAAGTCCGTGAACAGGTCAGTACTTCCGTACAGCAGAGAGACGAACTTGACACCCGGATAAATGTGATATTTTATCACTTATTTGATATGGACATGTGATTGTTTATCACTTATTGAGGTCGAATGCAGTATGAAATATGTACACGTATGTATAGTATCATGGAAGTTCTAGACTTGCGTCCCCGTTATTTTTCGGTAAAAGATACAACCATGATACCCAGATGATAAGCAGCATAAAGACCGAATATCTCAGAACCTCGGCAATCTATCAAACGAAATTTCGGTACTAAGACCATATGCCAATGAATGGTTCCCACCTGGTCTTCAGTCGATTAAGATTTATATCACCCTGCACACTTTAAAATGATTGTGAGCCTACCGATACATCTTATATAGAGCTGCTTATCGTTTTTCATTTAAGGTTTAAAGAGGTTTGGATAGACCACTGATGTACTATCATTTTCTCTTTTGCTCGCCAGGAAACTCATTTTTGTTTTTCTATTGTTTTTGTGTTTTTGAAATTTTTCGATGTTTTTGGATTTTCAGATTTTTGGATTTACTCCCCCTAAAATCAATAAACTAAGACAAATTTAAAACACAAAGGTATTTACAAAAATGATTTTCCGATGTTGGTTTACTCTTGTGCTTGACCTTAATGCCGTTTACCAAAATTAAGTTTTATCAGAAAAGATTTAACAAATTTTGGAAAAGTGAGTTGGCATGTCGGTAAGCGGTGCGGACCATGACAACATTGATGAATTTCATATTGAAACAATCACGTGTGAGGTGATATTCGAGATCAATGTGTCAGGTCAAAGAGTGCTGATCGAGATAATAATAATTCACAAAGTAGCTTAAATATCGACAAGTATAGGAGAGATTAAGAATTTAAAGGCGTATCCTGCAACTGTTCCGTGCATTGCAAGGAATCTAAGCACTCTCCCAACTGGATATCCACCCGGTGTGGACTTCAAAGTCGAATTTGCAACTACTGAAAAATCTCTTGACAGCAACAAGCTCATAAACCTCCGGGTCCGGCTGGTCTTCCACATTTCACCAGCGAAGGTCTTTGACTTTCTCTTTCAGAAATGGTGTGCGGATGTTCAATCCACGCCAAGGCATCGACACACATTTCACTTCATTCGTTCCTGTGGACCCGATCAAAAACCATAATGACCAAATTTTGACACGTTCTTCATTTGGTCGAATTTTGCAACTTCATTCATCCAAATTTTCTTTTTCTTTCCTCTCTCTCCATCAAAGGCAACAATTTCTTCTGTCGCCTATCTTGTGCAAGGACATTCCACTATCAACAATCCTAAGACTATCAATAGTTCCTCCTGGAACTTCCTGCACACTCACTCAGAGATTAGTTGGAGAGTGGGACCCAAGCCATTGTGGTCTTGGGTCTTCCATTTTCATCAATGACAATAACTTCTTGTCTTTGATGGTTTGTAAATTGTGATGGTCCCCCTGATGCATTAACCGTTTTTGGTTTCCAGTTCTGTTTTGTTTTATCAGTGTCATTCTTTAAAATTTTAATTTCATTACAGTTTGAAGTTTTTGAATTTGCTGATTTTACAGAAACAGATTGTTTTTGAACCACATCGGTTTTAATTGCTTTTTCAATCTTTTTGACCTGTTGGCGTTTCTGCTTCTTTTCCCTTTCTTTTACAAGGCGGGGATCTTGTCTGACAGAAGCAGATCGCTTACGGTCATTGTGATCACGGGGAGCATCAACCTTTTCTTTCTGCTTATGAAGATAAGGGCAATTTCGAATTATATGCCCAATGGTTCCACACTCAAAACATGATCTTCATTCAACATACCCCGAAGAATCATGCGTTCTCTTAGCCGATGATGTTGAACCTTGTGAACCCGAGGTACTAGGCTGTGGACTGTTTTGTTCATTTCTTTTCAAAACAGTAGCTTTCTTGACAAAATCTAAGTTAGATTTATTTTCAAACGTTTCAATTTTATCCGTTCCCGTCGATTTCACAAAGTTAACATTTTTCTTCTTCTTTTGATTCGGCTTCTTCTGGACTTGAGCCGGTGCCTTTCCTTTGGGCTTGGTGTGGTTTTGCTGTTTTGGTATTGCTGGTAATTTCTTGTTGCCAAATTGTTTTCGAACTTCAGCCTTTGGGATTGGAGGACACTGTGTAACTGTAACATGTGGTCCTTTCTTCCCCAAAAACTTACTTGTCGAATTTTCAAAGACTTTACTGATTAAGGATTGATTAACGTTCTTAATAGGAAAATCTTTGTCTGAGTAAATTTTATCATCACCAACCAAAGTGTACAGCAAGGTCACACTCTCCGACTCCTTCTCAGACGAGGACTCAGTTGCAACAGTCTTAGCGGGTTTGACAGGGGGATCACACAGAATGTGATTCTCAAGAGGTATGTCCTCATTTTTGACTACCGCATCAGACTTTGCTGGAGCAGCATCATCAGATTCATCATCTGAAGAATCAGCATCCTCAACTTCAACTGGAGGATCCTGTTTCTGTTCAGCAGTTACAGATGTATCTGCTGACACATTTGAATCTGAGGATACTTCTTTCTGGTATCCGAGTCCTGCTGCAAACTCCTTCACATCAAGAGGAACAGATGGTTCGAAGAACACTCTATCCTCCTCATCAGGCATGGCATCATAATTGTGTCTGACTGGTGGTGGACATTTTTTGTAACCTATGCATGTGACATCCCGTTTTTCTTTCTGAACGTCAATGATGTGATCCAACACATAGCTAGAGCTCAAATAGCTGTCTAGCTTGAGTTGGATTGCCTCACTTTCCGTTTTTACACAGACCATTTCTTTTTGCATTGCCTCAAGACGTGAGATGTACAAATTAATGTCCGTTTGTTTTCTGGAAACCATTTTAGTCAATTCAGTTTTGTCTTTCTTTAATGTCTCAATCATTGACTTAAATTCCTTTTCATGGTTTTCATAAAACATATTGGCTTCTGTGCATTTTGAAAGATCCACAGTCAACTTCTGATTGTGGATGAATGTCACATCATATTTTTCTTGCAAAGCCTCGTGTTTGCTTTGCAATGCACACCACTCATCATTCAAGGAACCATGTTTGTCTTGCCAGTCAAACAAACTAGCTTGTAAAGCATCATGTTTGGCTTGCAACTCAGACATGTTTGCCTCTAACTTAACACATTTAGCCTGCAAGCTATCACAGTTATCACAGTTTACAGCAATGGGTTCATCGACACATACCTGACTTGAAGAACTGTAGACATTAGCCATAAAGGCTGAATGGAGAGAAGACGAAGTACAAGCAGCTTGGTCCACTAGAATAGATCTTCCAACACTTAGTGCTGCAGCTTCATCCAAACGTTCATCAATATCAGCATCAGCCGAGACACCAGATGTCTCACCCACATTCTCATCGCCTGACCCAGATGAATCTTCATCAACACTCCTGCTGTACCCAGAAGAGTCTTCATCTTCAGAAGATTCACCACCACTGGCGAAAGATTCTCCACCACTGGTGTTAACTACATCCTTCACAACTTGAGCAAAGCAAGCTGTACCATTAGGAGCATCACCACCAAACTGGATTGACCAGTCGCAACCTTCATCCATCTGAACTACAAGTGCCCGGTTGGCTTGATTGTTGACAGGCACTAATGTACGTTCATTATTCCTGTTCTGGTTCTGCTGGTTGCCCTGGTTTCTGAAGGGGTTCTGGTTTCCATGCTGTGCTGGCTTTGCACATTCCCTCTTGAAGTGACCCCGTTCACCACAGTTGAAGCACTTTACTGCTTGTTTATCAAACCCATACTTGGTGTCTCTCTTACTTTCCAAGCTGGTTCTGCCAGTACTTTCCATCCAATCCTTTGCTCTTCTCACAGCACTAGCAAAGGCCCACTTGATATCCATCAAGTCCATCTCTTCTTTATCTATCTGCCGATAGTCTTCCTGTGTCAGATTAATGTTACCAATCTGACCTTCTATCAACCCACAGTACGCGCTCACTATAGTGTTAAGTAGCTCCATGTGTTCCTTGGCTACTTCTACACTGACTTTAGAAAAGCTTGAAGTGTCGAGCTGTACTGTATTTGGCTTTGATTGTTGACCAGCAGATGATGTTCCTCCATAACATGCACGTTGTTGTTGAGCAGGAGGAGGTGGAGGTGGTTGGATTGGATTTCCAAATATGTCTGTGGTGGGAGGCGGCTTAACAGGAACTTGTATTGGATTGCCAAAACAATCTGTGCTTGTGACAAACGCCGTTTGAATTGGAGCATGTGAACCAGTTCTTGCAGACGAAGAGCTGGAAGTTCCATAATACATTTCTGGATTCTGTGGCAATGGAACTCTCTTCGCCTTCAATATTTCCTCCTGATCCTTGTTTTCCAAAAGCTGCACGAAGTCGTTAAAACTTGTAGTTCTCAACGCTCCGTTATACTTAAGGATTTCCAAGAAACTACTCCATTGAGGAGGTAAGGCATCAGCAAACTTCTTTACCACCTCTGCTTGAGTTGTTGTAACTCCAAAATTTTTCAACTCAGTAAGCAGGTGATAGAAACGACTTGTCATGTCTCCCAGAGGCTCCTTATCCATGCAAGCGAAGCTGTCAAATTCTTTCTTGAGTAGATCATGACGCAGCTGACGTGTTGCTTCATTCCCTACTCCTCTTGTTTTCAACCCGTCCCACAACTTCTTAGTTGTCTTGAAGCTGACAAACTGGTGATAAATATCCTTGCTCAAAGCCTGGGTGAGAATGGCGTATGCTTTCTTTTCCAGATCATACGTTTTCTTTTTATCTTCGGGAAGATCAGCAAATGACGCAGTCTCTGAAGCAGCAACCTCTATGGCTTGATCGAAATCTGTGGTGAAACGTATCCACAGTTCCGTATTTTGACCAAGAACATATGTTTTAAACCTCTCAGCCCATCCTGGATATTCATTCAAACTCATCAGTTTTGGGGGTCGATTCAAACTTCCTGTTTCGCTTTCGCTTAATAAGATACTTTGTACACTCGGAGTTTGACCCGTTACTAATGCCCATTGATTTGATGGTAAAGCATTTACTTGTGAAGATGTAGATACTGGAGATTCGGCCCATGATGGTGATAGACTTGTACACGTGTATTTTCCACTATCAGGAGCCGGTGTACCCCACCATGAAGGAGTAACTCCTGAACTTGTATATTTACCACTATCTGGAGCAGGATTCCACCAACTCGGATTCATGATTAATGAGCAAAATAAATGCTAACTGAATACTCCGAAAGATCACACAGCCGAAGAATCCTGATCGAAAGATCTGAGATCACAGAAACTTGTTAACAATAAACTGACCACAATCGAAAGACCAACTATTGTTCGAAGGATCAACAGTACTAGAAAGATTACTGTTGAATCTCGAACAATGATGTCGAAAGATTCAAGAACTCGAAGGATTCTCCTTTGAAAGATCCTTATCTTTCGAGTTAAATATCCTTATCTTTCGTATAGCTGACTTTCGAAAGATCACCCTTGTTCGAATGATCAACAGTGTTCGAAAGATCACTGTTGACTTTCGAGCAAAGGCTTCGAAAGATTCAAAATCTCGAAAGATTCACACCTGAAAGATCCTTATCTTTCGAGATAAATCCTTATCTTTCGAACAACTATCTTTCGAACAACTATCTTTCGAAAAGATTCCCTTATCGAAAGATATGTTTCGGACTCAGGAGGACTACTCGAAAGATATTTATCTATCGAGCTGTCTCTGAACGAAGGATGGTCTTTCGATGTTGAAAGATATCTTTCGATGTCGAAGGATATCTTTCGAATGCTCACTGACACACTGACACAGATGTGACGGGTAGGTGAAAAGGTGATGGGTTGGTAAGTCAACTTTCGGCAAAAGGGTATGGCAGACTGTACTATCTTACCAACCACGATTTTCAAACAAGAACTTACCCAAAATGGTAAATTTAACCCAGAAACCGGTGACCGGAACCTTAACCGGAATATTGCCGGAATTCACCAAATCACTCAAAAACAAGTTTTCAAGTTACCCAACCCACTTACGAACACTCCCGGTAAGTTTAAAACACGTTTTCCAGTTTAAAAGTGTAGAAAAACCAACAAAAACGGGTGTTAAACCAAGTGTTCAAACACACACCAAGAACTTGAAAACCCGGTTTTAAACAAGGTAAAGAGCCAAGCTCTGATACCACTTGTAGGTCCCTTTTTGTCGGATGACGAACCTCAAACCTTGTTATACTAACCCACTAGCGAGTGCGGAATCCAAGCTAGCGAGCAAACCGGGATTAAGCAAGTATACACACAACACACAAGGGTTCACCGATTAACACAACTTGTATTAATGCAAATGAAGGTTTCAGTTACAAGCACAATGTTTACAAATCTAACTTGTAAACTCTCAAAGTGTGTGTGTTTCGGAAGATGCTCTCAAGAACTCTCTCTCTTTCGGTGTGTGCACCTATGTAAACTCTCAGAACTCTCTCTCTCAGGTGTGTGTGTCTATGTGCATCTATCTTATCCGAAACACAGTGCATGGGTATATATACCCAGCACAGGTTGTCATGGTCGAAGGATTCGATAGATGGTCCGAAGGATCATCTTTCGAATATAATGCTTTCGAAGGATCAGCAAGGACCTCGAAAGATTGTCTTTCGAGGTCTATCTATCGAAGCATATCTTTCGAGGTGATCGAAGGATCTACATTATCCTTCGATCACTCATCCTTCGAGCCAGACAAATGACAACCAATAACTAACTGTTGACTGAGTCAAACCAGGAGGACGGTTGACTTGGTCAACTTACAAGACTGACAAGGACATCGTTTACATCGAGACCGAATACAGACAAAGTACAGACACAAGTGCACCAACACCTAATTGAATCGGTATAATTGTCGTTCTATTGATATATTCTTCTATAGTTTCGTTGTCTTTCATTCGTAATGCATCAAACTCACATCTTAGGGTTTGAAGTTTTACCGTTTTGACTCTATGTTCCCCTCTATATGCCTTGTGAAGGATATCCCATGCTTCTTTGGACGTTTTGCTTGTTGCAATTCGATCAAAAATGGTTTCATTGACTGCCTAAAAAATTATTTGAAGTGCCTTCTTATCCTTCTTCACTTTTTCGCTGTGAGCGTTTTGATCATTTTCTGAAGCGCCGATGGCAAGTTGATTGTATCCTTCTTCTACACAGGTCCACAGATCTTGTGATTCTAATAAAACCTTCATTTGTATGTGCCAATGATAGTAATTATGTCCCAATAGTTTCGGGATCTGGGTTTGAATTCCGCCGTTTGATGTTGTCATTCGGACGAACAGGAAAAATGATTTTTAAAGTGAATTACAGTAATTGTAATATTTGTAAATGCAGATCGTTAATACAGATTAGGGTTTAAGGGACATAAGAGAATTATGATGTTCTTGTAATTCGAATTGGTGAATCATATTGTTAATACATACATACATATATACTTGACGGTTAGATATGTAACCGCTGCTACCTATAAAAATAAATATAACTACATTTATGTAACATAATAAATACATTATACTAACTATCATATCTTGCTTATATTCCTTCTAATACAATCTACAAACGCTTGTTTGTTGTTATGCACCCAAACCCGACCACTATCATCCTGCATAATAAACCATGCCAGCAAATGTTTCAAAAACAAATGGTGCACCAGTCTTAACAAAAAATTTATTTAAGAAACATAACATCAAATCAGTCACATCAATGACTCCAACAAGCCCATGACTGTTTTGGCCATTATGTATCATGCTCCCAACTCTTTTGTAAGCCTGTAAGAAGCATTAAAGATTTTAAATTATAAAACAAACATTAAGCAATGAAAAAAAAATGCTAAAAAGAATACAGAAACGGACATAAAATGATATAAACTCGCCTCGATCAACCGGCCGTGCCAATATAAAAAAATTCCACAATTACCGTGCTCGAGGCCTAGTTTAGAGTGTCCAAGAATGAGTTGAACTGGTTTTTCCGATACAAAACCATTTTCTATGCTGGTCTAGTGTAGAAACTTTGCTAAAGGCCGGCTTTTAACCTGTTGCAAGTTAAGTTTATAGGTATCAAGTACATAGAGCAACACTTTGCGTACGTGAAGCTTTTGACTCACCGCGTGGCTTTCGAAACCTAAACATGTTGGAGCACCTCACACCTTTTTAAACCAAGGTATCAAGTGATCATCTTGATTAACTCATGAAAAAGAATTTGAAAAATGTACTTTACATACCAATGACCCTTGGACTTTTATCTTCATCCTCGGATCTAAGAAGATAACTTCTAAATAGGATCTGAGTGAATAGTCAAGTGGAACCTGAAAATCATGGCAATAAAGAATCATATTTAATTATAGAGTAAATTGCTATTTTGGTCCCCTAATGTATTTGTATATAACCAAAGAAAATCAACCATTCAACAAGATCTAAAAGTGAATATAAGCTTTATAACACTTGTTACCTTGTTGACAAACCACAAGAAATCTGGTACCAGTGTGGGCGATAGTTATCGGCTTCCTTTTCATTGAATCCCAGCTGATTTTGCGGCCACAGTATCGGCACTAGCTAAACCAAGTTCCTTCTCAGATTGAACAGATGCAGTCACTTAACAAGAAGAAAGTAGTCAAATCAACTCAAACCATACGCAGCCCATACCAGTTATCAACAATTTTACATAAAGTTACCAACAAAATTGAACGAAAACTGACAGATATTATGAAACAATTATGTCAAAATACAATAAGATGAACTTTACGAACACAATCGAACAAAAACTAATAAAAATTACCAACAAATTAGGTCAAATATCATAAGATTTAACTTCATGAACACAATCATACTAAAACTACCAAAAATTAGGAACAAATTAGGTCAAAATATCATAAGTTGAACTCTACGAACAAAATCAAACTAAAACTAACATAAATTACGGACAAATTAGCTCAAAATATCATACGGTGTACTTTATGAACACAATGGAACTAAAACTAACAGATATGATGAACAAATTAAGGCAAAATTAGAAAAATAGAGTGAGAAATCGTATGGAGATAGTGAGGTTTCTTCAATGATCCGGAAATGGCAGAGGTTGTGCAACAGTGAGGTGGTGCAACGGTGGATATGGTGCGATGGTGGAGGTGCCACGGTGGAGGTGGAGTAGCAATGAGGGGACATTAATTACGGACAATTAGGTCAAAATATCATACGGTGAACTTTACGAACACAATCGAACTAAAACTAACAGACATTACAAACAAATTAGGGCAAAATTAGAAAAATAGAGTGAGAAATCGTACGGAGATAGTGAGGTTTCTTCAATGATCCGGAAATGGTGCGATGGCGGAGGTTGGGCAACAGTGAGGTGGTGCGACGGTGGATATGGTGCGATGGTGGAGGTGCTACGGTGGAGGTGGAGTAGCGATGAGGGGATATTGGAGGCAATGAGGATGTGTTGTTCGGGGTTAGATGTAGGGCAAATTGGAGGCAACAGAGGAGGTTTAACTTCTTTTATAAATTTAGGGCATGTTTGGGTAAGCTTATTGAAACAACTTATTGACTTATTGGCTTCTTGGAAAAGTCAGGATTTTGTGACTTATTGACTTATTGGCTTTTCCCCCTCACATACACCCTCTTTGCCAAACATCATTTTAAAGCTTATGACTTTTCAAAAAGCCAATAAGTCAATAAGTTGTTTCAAAAAGCTTACCCAAACATGCCCTTAGTTGTATAATTACTTCTTTTATTATGTTTCCTACCAATTTGCTACCAATGCAAAATTTCCAACTGTTTTACGTTAATTGAATTTGCTATCCAGTTTTTCGGTAGCAAATTTTGGTGGCAGTTGCTTAATTTTGTAGTAGTGATAAATATTATAACTGATATAATTTTGGGTTAAATCCAGATTATAGTTATTACGGTTTATCAAAGTATATCTCAGCTATATTTTTTCTTTGACAATTCAATATATAATATTTAGTTTATTACATATGCAACAACATAAATGAAAATCAAAGAAACATAACGTGAATGATAAATATAATTTTATATAGCAAAATAATAAAAAAGCTATATTTTAATAAAAAAAACTAATGTATATACTCGATACGCAATCAATGGGGTGATTGCAGAAAAATGGTTTCTAAAAAGAAGATATGTTATTCAAGAAGGAAATCAACAGCAATTTGAGTGATAAAATGTAGGTACCAACTCTAACAATTTGATTTATAAACCATGTAATAAAATATGTATTGTTAGGATCTGAATTTCAATTGTTTGCAAAACTTTAAGATGATTAATGGAAGATGATACGTAAAATATTATGATTATTTGGGTTTTTTATTGTTAATATAACAATTACTCTAGGTTTTTTTTTTTTTTTTATGTTATGCACTTCATTAAGTTGTTGATACGGTAAAAGTTCTTAGCAAAATAATTTTTATTAGAATTTACTATTTTTTATAATATAGATAGTTATAAAATCTCTATTAAGAATATATATATGGGTGCTTTTAAGTCATTTACAAAACGTTTATTAATTTGCATTTCAATTCATCATTAATTTTTATTAGTTTTTTTAGAGTACAATATATTTAATAAAATGTTTATTTATTAGATACGTCTTGACTTCCTTCAAATTAAATAGAGCGTTTCAAATATTTAATAAAATGTTTATTTATTAAATATATTGAGCTCCTTATCTCATGATATTATGTACACTTATTTATAACTTAAATTGTATTAATTTATCAATTTAATTGCATTTAAGAATACCTTTAGTTATCAATTCTTTGACTTTTGTGTGAGGAGGAGCACTTTAGGAAATAATTGATGGCAAAGAAAATTTGTGAACGGAACATTGCACATGCCATCTTAAAATGTATGTAATTTACTTTTATGCGGATCCTTTCTCCTAATAATGTATTATTGATTATAGATATAGTTATAGATACAAATTTATTATTTATCAACTAGTGTAAGAAATATATTAAGAATATTTATTAACTCTTTAATTAATAACCAAATAAATACAGAATATTTATTAACTCTTTAATTAATAACCACTAGAGTTTATTTGTTTACAAACAAACCTTTGAGTTTTGATAACTTTTTTAGCTAGTAAATTATTCCCAAACCACAAAATTTTCGTGTTAGATTATTAAACACCTTAAATATTTTTCTTTTTCATTGCAAAAAGTTTAATTACTAGTGTTTGATAATCAATAATCCAACATATATTCGACATTAATAATATACCATAAGAAGAGCATCATGAAAAAAATACGGTGAATTCTTGGACATTGTATGACATTTTTTTTCTAATTTCATTGTCATTAAAAATTAAAAGTGTGATGGCTATAAATAACGCCTTGATGGTCTCTGAAACTCACAACTCAATATTAGTATAAAAGGAAACTATATTATTAGTATTGTGATCACCTAGTCATACTCCTGTCATCATTATTATAATTGTAAATAGCTTAATTCGAGTGATTTGGCCAAGATCGTAGCAATCACATGTTCTGTATAAATTGTATCATTCATGAGGTAATACACACAGAAGATTATTCCCTTCTAACACTCAAGACAACAATAAAAAATATGGTGAATTCTTCGTTTAAGATTGTCTTTTTAGTCGCGTTAGTGTTGAATACTTGTACTTTTACATATACTATCGCAATACGGGATGCTAATGCTAAAACATCAGCTTCAGCTACTGTCGCCGCTGTTGAAAGTTCGATTCAGGGCACACTTAATATCTCCAATATATTGCGGCCATGTAAAGACGATGATGATTGTTTTGGTTTTTGTCATCCTGGTGTAGCATCACTTTGTATTCATGATTATTGTCAATGTAGAAGAATTAGACATGCATAAGAAACGTATTATGTAAGGATGTTTTTTAAATAAATATGAAAAGTTTACTTTTTTATGATTTTTTTAAGAAAGTTAAAGTAACAAAACTAGCAAAATGAAAAAGTAATAAAAAAATATGATTTTATGATTCATTTATTTCATTAGGCAACACAAACATGCGTAAAGTGATAAAACTAAGGAGATGATTACATAACAAATAAACATACCCAATAAATGTCTCATCCTTAGGTAGGGTCGAATAAGGATGAGATAATGATTAACCTTACATCTATCCCTAAAGAATAGAGATGATGCTCTCAATGGGACCTCGACTTGAAAAACCTTAAATTTTGCAAATAATATAAAGGCAGAGTGTTATAAATAATTATATTTAGATTATCAACTCCTAATATAAATCAACGAGTTCTACAAAACTTTTCCCCTATAGATAGTTCATGTATTCTATTGTAAATGGCAGACCATTCAACATTAAACATCTCTTTCTATTCCAATATCCCTTCTCATCTTCTTGCTATATATTAGGCTTGTTTATAACTCGTTATCAGTGTGTTTGCTTTGGATCACACCATCATAAGATATATCAAATCGTCTAACTAATTTGTCAGTATTCATTATTCTCTTATACATAATGCATATTGTAATTCATACAATTTTGAGTTGTGTTAGAGACTTGTTTTATTCTTCTCTTTAATCTCCTCAAATAATCCAAATTATACACTACTAGAGAAAAGGGCTTTTGCTACCGCATTTTCGGTCGCAAAACAGTGGCAATTGCCCTTTTGTCACCGTTTTGCCACCAAAAACACCGTAAGAAATACACACGTAGCAATTGCCCTATTACCACCTATTTGCTACCGTTTATTTTTTTGCTACAGTTTTTGCGACCGTTTTGCTGCCGCTTTTTACTACCGTTTTGCTACAGCTTTTTGTTGCAATCGTTTTGCTACCCTTTTTCTTGGTACGGTTTTGCTACCACTTTTTTCACCATATTGCTACCGCGTTGCCTGA
Organism: Helianthus annuus; assembly: GCF_002127325.2. NCBI lineage: Eukaryota > Viridiplantae > Streptophyta > Magnoliopsida > Asterales > Asteraceae > Helianthus > Helianthus annuus. Next base: position 127,132,431 of record NC_035445.2, read on the forward strand.
TGCTACTCTTTTTGCCCTTTAATACCTATTTCTATGCCGTTTATATTCTTTGCAAAACTAAAAATGTAACCATTAAAGAAATTTTAAAATCATAACAAGCATCCAATAATGATTCTCATAACAAAAACAGCCAAATCAAAATATCACATAACCCAAGTACAACTGATCATGAAGAATCGCAAACGCCATAATAGCAACACTAGCAACACGAACAATCTGCACAGGCTGGAACATAGCAACAAAAACAGGCCCACCTTTCTGAATGCACCATGTTTGAAGCCATAGGAAAACGCCAGATGAAATGATACCCTGTAACACATATATTTTTCTGAATGCACCATATGTAGATCTAGTTATCTATATGTGGCATAATATGGAGCAAGCATTTACTTAGGGCGTATAATATGGTGAAACTTTCTTCCCCGGGCATGATTTTTCATTAGACGGGGTCCCTCTCAAAAACTGCCGCTATGACTATCAACTGGATCAACCCAAAGAAGCATGTGAAACAAGTGAATGAAAGTTTAGCCGGGAAACTTCTTGACAACGGGAGCCTGCAACAAATTTCATTTAATACATGAGAACTCATTCCAAAAGACTAGTTTGGTGGTTGAGGGAGCTCATTTGGTCTATAAACCCCATATTTAATACATAACTTTTATATATAACATAATATATTTAGTTATATTTATCAAAATAATTTATATATAATAATATATATAATATCGATATATATCAAACTAAAAGTATATAAATAACAAGTTTGTTTAGACTCGTGAGCCAACTCGAGCTCCATAAGTGGAGCTCCGACTTAGGCTTCTTAATAAATGGGCTTACTTATAGGCTAGAGATCGGTACTAAAAAAATATAATACTAATTGTTTTTCACTTTTACTTAATCACATTGACTTTTGACCTTGTATAGTTTTTTACCATCCAAAAACATGAATTGTTTTTATTCAAACTTGGGTATTTATTCAAACTTCATATTTCATGAAACAAATACATTAATAATTTAACAAAATATACTAACCATATCGATGCCAGCTGTAATACTAGCTAAGACAGAGTAAGTGTAGTTGGAATGAGGAGGCAAAGTAATTCGGTCAATTCCCTCCCAATCTGAGATAACAAAACCCTGACAAGAAAACAAAAATAAAGTTCACTTTAAAAGAAAAGAAAAAAATTATTGGATGTAAAAATATATACCTTGAAATTAAGCTTGTCCTTGAGGTATCCAGTAATAAGATCGCGATTGGCATGCATTCTTTAACCGTTCCAGCTGGAATACGACACCATGACTGTTGATACACCCTGGATACTTAGCAATTCATGCCGATTGGCCACGGTGTTATTTTCATCTATGCCGAGAGTCGTCCCACCGTCTGCCACAAAGTGCTTTGCACATGCAGCTACCTTGTCCCTGATGAATTATGATGATGGGTCATTTAAAATAAAGAAAATTTACATGCAAAACTATAGGTCTTAAGTAAAACTGGAACCAAAGGGACATACTTTCCAGCAACGTATGGGACACCGAGACGTGATCCTTTAGGAATTTCACCTTGCAACCATAGAATAACGTCGGTCATATTTTGAACAAGTTTGGAATCCTCACTGTAACTCTCGTAACATCAACCCCATCTTGGATCTCTGCAAACCTATAAAGAAATTTGCACAAGTTCAGATTTTTTGAAACAATATATTAACAGCAATATAAGTATTTCTTAATGTACTTACAACAATACAAGGGGCAAAAGCATATGGAATACCAGTTGCTCTAACTTCAGCTGCAGTGGCAGCACCAATTCTCTTCACAAGATCTTATGTCACAACTAGAACCGGATACAACGCCAAAGTAATATGTAAGTTTTACTAGAAATCGAATTTACCTGAGTTGCTTGAGACAAACGATCGATTTAGAAATCAAATTTATGTGAAGAAGATCTGAAACTGTTTTAGTCGCGATCGATTGAATTCAAATGTAGATCAGGTTTGTACCGCACTCCACCTTTTTTCTACACTACAAATACCAAGACTTGTAAGATTAAAGCCATTTTATACAATATATATGATGTAAATATTTTGAGTTCTCGCAATCTGTAACAAAACTTAGAAATAAATGCAATGAGACTTACCACATTGACCTTGTCGACAGTGTTGTCCAAGTACTCATCTGCCTTTTCACTAAGCCAATCCTCAAGCAAAGCATAAGGTTCACAATCTATTGAGATTAGAATTCAGATTAGGGTTTAAGGGACATAAGAGAATGATGATGTTCTTGTTATTCGAATTGGTGAATCATATTGTTAATACATACATACATATATACTTGACGGTTAGATATGTAACCGCCACTACCTATAAAAATAAATATACCTACATTTATGTAACATAATAAATACATTATACTAACTATCATATCTAGCTTATATTCCTTCTAATACCCTCCCGTAAGCTAGATAGCAGCAACATGTAGGAGTCCTTTGATACGGCTGAAGTCCTTTGGTTGCAGTGCTTTGGTTAGAATGTCTGCAGCTTGATCTTTCGTTGTTCAGAACCTGACTTCAACTTCATCTTCCTTGACAAGATCTCGAATGAAATGATACTTCACTCTAATATGTTTGCTTTTTCCATGATAGACAGGATCTTTAGCTAGACAAATTGTGGATTTGTTATCACAGAAGATTACCTGTGGGCAATTCATATTCATTTGAAGTTCATTGAGAATTCCCTTTATCCAGAGTGCCTGGCATCCAGCCATTGATAATGCTATATATTCAGCTTAGGTTGAAGATAAGGCAACAACCTTTTGTTTTTTAGATTGCCATGCAATTGCTCCTGTTCCTAAATGAAATACATATCCTGAGGTACTTTTACTATCATGTACATTCCCAGCAATTTCCCTGTCACTATAACCAACCAATTTCCCTTTACTTCCCTTAGCGTAGATGATTCCATGGTTTATTGTCCCTTTTATGTACCTTAAAATTCTTTTCCCGGCTTCCCAGTGACTTTTCTTCGGTTTCTCCATAAATCGGCTAATCTTACTAACAGCAAACATTATATCAGGCCGTGTATTCGTCAAGTACATAAGACATCCCACTAGGCTTCTATATAAATTCTGATCCACTTCATCTTCAGGATCATTCTTGGATAATCGCTGACCATATTACATAGGAGTAGAGATTATATTACACCTTTCCATATTGAATTTTTTTAGCAAACCCTTTGCATATTTCTGCTGTGATAATGTGATATTTCCACCTTCATACTTGACCTCCATGCCTAAGAAATAGTGCAAAATTCCCAGGTCAGTCATCTCGAATTCTTTCTTCATTGAATCTTTGAGTTGGTTTATCATGTTTAGTGAATCACTAGCTATAATAAGGTCATCAACATACAGGCAGATCACCATCCTCCAAGTTTTTGTGTTCTTAATAAACAGTGTGTTCGTATACACATTTCTTGAACCCATTTGAGCCAAAAAATTTATCTATCCTGCTCTGCCATGCCCTTGGGGCTTGTTTTAGCCCATATAGGGCTTTCTTGAGATGGCATACCTTTCGTTCTTCTCCCATTTTAATATATCCCTCTGGTTGTTCCGTATATATCTCTTCACTTAGATTTCCATTTAAAAACGTTGTTTTAACATCCATTTGATGTAGATGCCAACCATTCCGTGCTGCTAAGGCCAATATTAGTCTGACTGTGTCAAACTGTATGACAGGTGCGAAGACATCTTGATAATCCACTCCATACTTTTGATTGTAACCCTTTGCCACTAATCTCGCTTTTTACTTACTCACATTTCCATGCTCATCATATTTTAATTTATGAATCCATTTAACCCCAATGGGTTTTTGATCATTTGAAGGATCAGCCAATTCCCCGGTTTCATTTCTTTGAATTGACTCCATTTCCTTGTCCATTGCTTCTATCTACTTGTTATCTTTATGGGCTTCTCTATACGTGGTAGGGTCTGCATTGGCATATAACACGAAATTTGCTGCATCTCCAGTTGAAAACTGATCATTATATAAGTCATCAACTTGTTCCTGTGTAAGTGGTTCCGAATCAACATATACATATGTGAGACTTCGTTTTCTCCGATACATAAGTGAATGATGATGTTTAAGGGACATAAGAGAATGATGATGTTCTTGTTATTCAAATTAGTGAATCATATTGTTAATACATACATACATATATACTTGACGGTTAGATATGTAACCGCCACTACCTATAAAAATCAATATAACTACATTTATGTAATATAATAAATACATTATACTATCATATCTAGCTTATCTTCCTTCTAATACAATCTACAAACGCTTGTTTGTTGTTATGCACCCAAACCCGACCACTATCATCCTGCATAATAAACCATACCAGCAAAAATTTCAAAAACAAATGGTGCAACAGTCTTAACAAAAAGTTTTTTTAAGAAACATACCATCACATCAGTCACATCAATGACTCCAACAAGCCCATGACTGTTTTCGCCATTATGTATCATGCTCCCAACTCTTTTGTAAGCCTGTAAGAAGCATTAAAGATTTTAAATTATAAAACAAACATTAAGAAAAAAAGAATGCTAAAAACAATACAGAAACGAACATAAAATGATATAAACTCGCCTCGATAGGTCAACCGGCCGTGCCAATATAAAAAAATTCCACAATTACCCTGCTCCAGGTCTAGTTGAGAGTGTCCAAGAATGAGCTGAACTGGTTTTTCCGATACAAAACCATTTTCTATGCTAGTCTTGTTTAGAAACTTTGCTAAAGGCCGGCTATTAACCTGTTGCAAGTTAAGTTTATAGGTATCAAGCGTGGTTTAAAAGGCTAAAATGTACAAACAAATGAGACAGATGCAACTTCCGTTTGTACATAGAGCAACACTTTGCGTACGTGAAGCTCTCGCCTCACCGCGTGGCTTTCGAAACCTAAACACGTTAGAGCACCTCACACCTTTTTAAACCAAGGTATCAAGTGATCATCTTGATTAACTCATGAAAAAGAACTTGAAAATGTACTTTACATACCAATGACCCTTGCACTTTTATCTTCATCATCGGATCTAAGAAGATAACTTCTAAATAGGATCTGAGTGAATAGTCAAGTGGAACCTGAAAATCATGGCAATAAAGAATCATATTTAATTATAGAGTAAAACGCTATTTTCGTCCCCTAATGTATTTGTATATAACCAAAGAAAATCAACCATTCAACAAGATCTAAAAGTGAATATAAGCTTTATAACACTTGTTACCTTGTTGACAAACCACAAGAAATCTGGTTCCAGTGTGGGCGATAGTTATCGGCTTCCTTTTCATTGAATCCCAGCTGATTTTGCAGCCACAATATCGGCACTAGCTAAACCAAGTTCCTTCTCAGTTTGAACAGATGCAGTCACTTAACAACAAGAAAGTAATCAAATCAACTCAAACCATACGCAGCCCATACCAGTTATCAACAATTTTACATAAAGTTACCAACAAAATTGAACGAAAACTGACAGAAATTATGAAAAGATTATGTCAAATACAATAAGATGAACTTTACGAACACAATCGAACAAAAACTAATAATAATTACCAACAAATTAGGTCAAGTATCATAAGATTTAACTTAATGAACATAATCATACTAAAACTACCAAAAATTAGGAACAAATTAGGTCAAAATATCATACGTTGAACTCTACGAACAAAATCGAACTAAAACTAACATAAATTACGGACAAATTAGCTCAAAATATCATACGATGAACTTTACCAACACAATCGAACTAAAACTAACAGATATTACCAACAAATTATGGCAAAATTAGAAAAATAGAGTGAGAAATCGTACGGAGATAGTGAGGTTTCTTCAATGATCCGGAAATGGCGGAGGTTGTGCAACAGTGAGGTGGTGCGACGGTGGATATGGTGCGATGGTGGAGGTGCTACAGTGGACATGCTACGGTGGAGGTGGAGTAGGGATGAGGGGACATAAATTACGGACAATTAGGTCAAAATATCATACGGTGAACTTTACAAACACAATCGAACTAAAACTAATAGATATTACAACAAATTAGGGCAAAATTAGATTTATAGAGTGAGAAATCGTACGGAGATTGTGAGGATTCTTCAATGATCCGGAAATGGTGCGATGGCGGAGGTTGGGCAACAGTGAGGTGGTGCGACGGTGGATATGGTGCGATGGTGGAGTTGCTACGGTGGACATGCTACGGTGGAGGTGGAGTAGCGATGAGGGGAAATTGGAGGCAATGAGGATGAGTTGTTCGGGGTTAGATGTAGGGCAAATTGGAGGCAACAGAGGTGGTTTAACTTCTTTTATAAATTTAGTTGTATAATTACTACTTTTATTATGTTTCCTACCAATTTGCTACCAATGCAAAATTTCCAACTGTTTTACGTTAATGAATTTGCTATCCAGTTTTTCTCGATAGCAAATTTTGGTCGCAGTTGCTTAATTTTGTAGTAGTGATAAATAGTATAACTGATATAATTTTGGGTTAAATCGAGATTATAGTTATTATGGTTTATCAAAGTATATCTCAGCAATATTTTTTCTTTGACAATTCAAACTATAATATTTAGTTTATTACATATGCAACAACATAAATGAAAATCAAAGAAACATAACGTGAATGATAAATATAATTTTGTATACCAAAATAATAAAAAAAATGTTATATTTTAATAAAAAAAACTAATGGATATACTTGATATGCAATCAATGGGGTGATTGCAGAAATGGCTTCTCAAAAGAAGATATGTTATTTAAGAAGGAAATCAACAACAATTTTGAGTGATAAAATGTAGGTACCAACTCTAACAATTTGATTTATAAACTATGTAATAAAATATGTATTGTTAAGATCTGAATTCAATTGTTTGCAAAAGTTTAAGATGATTAATGGAAAATGATAAGTAAAATATTATGATTATTTGGGTTTTTTATTGTTAATATAACAATTACTCTAGTTTTTTTTTTTTTTTTGTTATGCACTTCAATAAAGTTGTTGATACGGTAAAAGTTCTTAGCAAAATAAATTTTATTAGAATTTACTAATTTATAATATAGATGGTTATAAAATCTTTGTTAAGAGTACATATATGGGTGCTTCTAAGTCATCTACAAAACGTTTATTAATTTACATTTCAATTCATCATTAATTTTTTATTAGTTTTTTTAGAGTACAATATATTTAATAAAATGTTTATTTATTAGATACGTCTTGATTTCCTTTAAATTAAATAAAGTGTTTCAAATATTTAATAAAATGTTTATTTAATAAATATATAGAGCTCGTTATCTCATTATGTGTACACTTATTTATAACTTAAATTGTATTAATTTATCAATTTAATTGCATTTAAGAATACCTTTAATTATCAATTCTTTGACTTTTTTGTGAGGAGGAGCACTTTAGAAAATAGTTGATGGCAAAGAAAATTTGTGAACGAAACATTGCACATGCCATATAAAAATATGTGTAATTTACTTTTATGAGGATCCTTTCTCCTAATAATGTATTATTGATTATAGATGTAGTTATAGTGGGTGAAGATACAATAGAAAGTTTATTTGGCTAAGAAGGCTAGAAATTGATCTTTACCATTCATTTAGTTTAGTTAATGAAGAGGTAAGATTAAATGAGGGAAATTGAAGGTAAGAAAAGAGGCGCGTGAGTTTGTTTAGGGGTGTTTTAGTCAATCCAAGCCAATAGTTTATCTCTCCTCCAATTCCTCCCATTTTTTAAACATTAATAACTCTTTCATACGACGTTACTTTTTTATAAAAATTGCACCAAAAAAACGAGCGTTTTTTAATCTTTAAAACGAGTATACTATTGCTATATTTTCGGAAAAAAAATTGAAAACCCAGTTGCGTAAAACGCAATCGAAAAAAAACCTAAAAATGACATTTTTCTAAAACGCAATGCACCAAAAACACAAAGAAATGTCTTATTTGTAAAACGCAATGGCCAGAAAACACAAAGAAATGTCTTAATTCTAAAACGCAATAGCCTAAAAACTCAAAAGAAAGTGTAGTTTCTAAAACGCAATGGACTGATACCTAAAACGCAATGTGTCACACCCCCAAAATCCACCCGCGGAGTACCATCGCTTGGGAGCGTGACTGACCAGGATCAAGCCATCAATCATATCAAACATAGCATTTAATATAAAAGTAATTAATGTAAATCATCATGACATGATTGATGTTTCAAAACCACACATCGTTTAAGTAGCGGAAGCATAGTATGTAATCTCAAAATAATTATAAGTTCGAATAACGTTCATGAATCCAAATCCCACAACGACCTGCTCCTCCCTGTGCAAGCTCCATAAAATACCTAAGGTCCTGCAAGGCATGCAGCAAATAATCAACAAACTAGTTGAGCGAGTTCACAGAAAGTAAGTTCATAACATAATGCATAAGTATAGCTAGTGGGGGCTTCCCATACTAGTGTGTACTAAAGGTGGGGGCTTCCCAAACCTTGTGTTCATAAAACTGGTGGGGGCTTCCCATGTTTATCCTGGCCAATGAGGGCTTCTCATTAACGGTACTTACTAGACTAACTTCCGACCATGTGTTCTTCTTTACCGAGAACAGGAAAACGTACAGGGTCACGTAGGCTTTACGTGACGTGCCCTTCCCCGAGGACATGGTACGCGTGGGGGCTACGTAGGCTTTACGCAGCGTGGCCTTCCGACCTGGAAGCCAGCGGATGGTATTGGGTTACGTAGGCTTTACGTAACGTGTCCTCCCGACCCGGGAGACAAATGGCAAATACTGGGTTACGTAGGCTTTACGTAACGTGTCCTGACTAACCTGAGGACGATGGTCTATAGTCTAGAGTATGCGTAAGTACGAGTAATCCTTCCATATTCAACATATCCAACCCAATTCCCAACCCGGGAATCCCATGCCTTGGCTGTGTGAACTCACCTTGGTTTGCTCGGCAGATACACAAAGGAAAGAGGGTTCTTGAACTAACAGTGGTCAACCACGTCCTAATAGGGTTACCACACAAGTCAGGTTTGGTTCAAGTAATTCACGTATATATGTCATAGCAACACGTAATGCACGTAAACAGTCAACATGTCGTAAACATCACTTGTGATTTGAATGTCTAATCCCAGACTATACCCGGCCCAGAATTATACAAGTCCAATCATAAAGGTCTCGGCCCAAATACTATACGCAGTCCAATAGCAAACAGTCCACAAATTCAATCGTTGGGCCCAACAGATTGGGCCCGTGACAGTGAAGGCCCAACAGTGTACGTGCATTAACTCGTCTCGAGTCGCAACCGGCGATCTCGAGTCGCAACCGGAGATTACGAGTCGCAACAGCTGGTTACGAGTCGCAATGGTGATCTCGGTTCGTCATGGTCCGGTTACGAGTCGCAACGGGACTCGCAACCATGGTCTCGGCTGGTGCTGTTTGTGGTCTCGAGTCGAGACGGTGAGGTTTCGACTCGCAATCTGAGTCGTAACCGTGTGTGTAACTGATTTCCATAATTCCTGCATTGACTTATCCGTGATTCTAGCAAACAACTTAGGCAGTTTCACAATTCAGATCAATTAACAGTTTTTAACAATTTCATAACATCTTTCAAGCATGTTCATATCATCAGTTCATATATTCGACCTTAGTTCACAATAATTACATAAACCTAACCCGTAATCTAATTATATAACCGAATTCTAGATCAACCATGCCTTCCCCTAAACATTTTGCACATTAGAATCATCACAGCCGATTACAAGCACAAGTATACAAACTGATCCAGAGTTACAACAAGAACAATTAGAAACATACCATTCGGTTATCATGCATTCATACAACATATAACCAAATACAAAATATCATCAATCGATCCAACTAGCATGTGATCCGGTTACTAACAAAATCATATAAACACGTCATCATGAACATCATACTAACCGAGATGGGAAGAGAGGAATTCAGATTCAAAAGCTTCGAAGGGTGTTCGGCAGTCTTCGGTTCCGAGCCGAGAGAGAGAGAGAGCTTGGTGTTTGTGTGTGTTCTTGGTTGCCAAGATTGTGAAAACAAAACCCTAATGAGATACATGTACGTATGGAAAGGAAGTGGGCCGAAACCCCACTTGGGCTATCTCATGGTCTCGAGTCCACTAAATGGACCGAGTGGGTTTGTGTTCGGTTGGGCATTCGGTTCAAGTAGTAACATACACATTCTTATGAAATTATATAGCACATAACACTCGATCACACAACTTAATCACATAATTCACATTAGTTCAATGGTTACACGTAATGTACGAGACGGTAAAGTTCGAGTTGTCACATTATCCCCAACTAATTGGAAATTTCGTCCCGAAATTTGGTATGCACTCACTGAGGAAGCTAGGTAAGTAATAGCGTTCACTGGTTTTCCTGGGGTGTCACATCCTCCCCCCGTTGATCTGGAATTTCGTCCCGAAATTCCGAAGTAGTAGCTTCAGCCTCAGTAGTGGTAGCATTGGTTTCGAATAACTGGGGGTACTTTTCTGTCATCCTGTCTTCGCGTTCCCAGGTGTACTCTGGGCCACGTTTGGAGTTCCAACGAACTCGAACAAGAGGGATTCTCTTGTTTTTGAGGACCTTCACATCCCGGTCCGTGATTTCAACTGGTTCCTCGACGAACTGCAACCGCTCGTCGATCGTGAGTTCCTTAAAAGGAATGATGAGGTTTTCATCTGATAGGCACTTCTTTAAGTTCGATACATGAAAGACATTGTGAACTGCCCCGAGTTCAGCTGATAGTTTCAACTTGTAGGCTACTTTGCCAATCTTTTCTATGATTTCGAATGGTCCGACGTACCGCGGATTCAGTTTGCCCCGTTTGCCAAAACGTACCACACCCTTCCAGGGTGAAACTTTCAATAAAACCCGGTCCCCGACCTCAAATTCCAATGGCTTTCTACGCTTATCCGCGTAGGCTTTCTGACGGTCGCGTGCTGCCGCCATGCGTTGTCGTATCTGTGCAATCTTTTCTGTGGCGTCCACTACAATCTCTGGACCCGTGATCTGACTATCCCCCACCTCTGCCCAACAGAGAGGTGACCGGCATTTACGCCCGTACAATGCCTCGAATGGAGCGGCTTGAATGCTGGTATGGTAACTGTTATTGTATGAGAACTCCACTAAAGGGAGGTGTTTTTCCCAGCCGTTGCCAAAATCAATAACGCATGCCCGAAGCATGTCTTCTAGTGTTTGGATCGTACGCTCAGACTGCCCATCCGTCTGAGGATGATATGCTGTGCTCATGTCTAACCGTGAGCCGAAAGATTTGTGCATTGCTTGCCAAAGCTCTGACGTGAATCGTGCATCGCGATCCGAAATGATAGATGTGGGCACCCCGTGCCTCGAGACAACTTCTTTAAGATAGACGTCTGCGAGAGTGGAGAACTTATCCGTTTCCTTTATAGGTAGGAAGTGTGCAGACTTGGTGAGTCGATCCACGATCACCCATATGGTATCATTTCCCCGCTGGGATCTGGGTAGGCCTGTAACGAAATCCATGGAAATTTCTTCCCACTTCCACTGTGGTATCTTAGGCTGCTGAAGTAGGCCAGCTGGTTTCTGATATTCTACCTTGACTCTCGCACAGGTCAAGCATTTTCCAACGTACGTAGCGATGTGGGCCTTCATACTAGGCCACCAATAAGTAGTGCTTATATCGTGGTACATTTTATCCGACCCTGGATGTACCGAATAGCGAGACTTGTGTGCTTCATCCATTACAAGTTCGCGTAAACCGCCATAGAGAGGGACCCAAATCCGGCCCGTTACATAGTAGGCGCCGTCTTCCTTTTGTTCCATCTGTTGTCGTGAGCCGCGTAAGGCTTCAGCCTTGACGTTTTCGGGCTTTAGTGCTTCTGTCTGATCAGCTCGTATCTGAGCAGGAAGACTGGACTGAATCGTAAGCTGTAGCGCTCGCACGCGCCGAGGTAAAGTGTCTTTTCGACTAAGAGCGTCAGCCACCACATTGGCTTTGCCTGGATGATACTTGATGGCGCATTCGTAGTCATTAAGTAACTCGACCCATCGTCGTTGACGCATGTTCAAATCCTTCTGCTTAAGGATATGCTCGAGACTCCTGTGATCGGTGTAAATCGTGCACCTGGTACCGTACAGGTAGTGTCGCCATATCTTAAGCGCGAAAACAACAGCTCCCAGCTCTAAATCGTGCGTCGTGTAGTTGCGTTCATGAACCTTCAGTTGACGAGAGGCGTAAGCAATAACCTTGTCGCGTTGCATTAACACACATCCAAGTCCCCGAATGGATGCATCACAATAAACCACGAAGTCGTCTGTGCCCTCTGGCAATGAGAGGATAGGTGCACTGCAAAGTCTATCCTTTAGGTGCTGAAAAGCAGTCTCCTGGGGCTCTCCCCAGCGATAGGTAACACCCTTCTGTGTCAGTAACGTAAGCGGCTGAGCAATCTTCGAAAAGTCTCTAATAAACCGTCTGTAATAACCTGCCAGACCCAAGAATTGGCGTATTTCTGTCGGCGTACGCGGTGCAGGCCAGTTTCTGATCGAATCTACCTTGGATGGATCGACATGGATCCCATCCCTGTTCACTACATGGCCTAAGAAGTGGACTTCACGAAGCCAGAAGTCGCATTTAGAAAGCTTGGCGTACAGTTGTTCCTTCCGAAGGAGTTCCAATATCAAGCGAAGATGCTGCTCGTGTTCCTCCTGACTCTTGGAGTAAATCAGAATGTCGTCGATGAATACTATGACGAACTTGTCGAGATAGGGTTTGCACACCCTGTTCATAAGGTCCATAAATACAGCAGGCGCGTTCGTTAACCCGAACGGCATGACAAGAAACTCGTAGTGACCGTAACGAGTTCTGAATGTTGTCTTAGAGACGTCCTCCTCCCGGACTCTCAGCTGATGATACCCAGACCTCAAGTCTATCTTCGAATAGTAACACGACCCTTGCAACTGGTCGAATAAGTCGTCGATGCGCGGAAGAGGATAACGGTTCTTCACCGTCACCTTGTTGAGTTCACGGTAGTCGATGCACATCCTGAACGTACCGTCTTGCTTTTTCACGAAAAGTACTGGAGCTCCCCAAGGCGAAGAGCTTGGACGAATGAAACCCTTTTCCAAGAGTTCCTGCAGTTGCTTTGACAATTCCTCCAATTCTGATGGAGCTAGACGATATGGTGCGCGAGCTATGGGTGCTGCTCCTGGAGCGAGCTCGATCTGAAATTCGACCTGACGATGAGGCGGTAAACCAGGTAAGTCTTCAGGAAACACCTGAGGGTACTCACGTACAATTGGAATATCCTCCAATTTCTTTTCCTTTGCTGATGCGTCTGTAACGAGAGCCAGAATGGCTGTGTGACCTTTACGTAAGCACTTCTGAGCCTTTAAGAAAGAGATGATGCCAACCACGGCACCACTCTTGTCGCCTTGAACTTCTAGAGGTTCCTGACCAGAACGAGGAATGCGAATAACCTTTTCGCTGCATAAGATTTCTGCCTGGTGTTGGGAAAGCCAATCCATCCCAATCACGACGTCGAAGCTACCCAAAACTATGGGAATGAGATCGATAGAGAAAGCTTGGCCAGCTAAGATAAGATTACAACCCTGAACTACGTGCGTGGCTTCTAGACTTTTACCGTTAGCTAACTCTACTACATGTTTGGTGGGTAAAAGTGTTGGTGCACGTTTTAGCAGTCGACACATTTTCACAGACATATAGCTTGTATCCGCACCCGAATCAAACAAAACAGTAACGTATATATTGTCAAGGAGAAACTTACCCATGACAACGTTGGGATCGTTCACTGCGTCACCTCGACCTAGCACGAATGCACGACCACGAGCTTCATTGCCGTTGTTGTTGTTTCCCCCATTGTTGTTCCCGTTGCCCTGGTTATTGTTGTTGCGGTTCTGGTTCTGGTTCAACTGAGGGCAATCGCGCTTGAAATGACCTTCAGCCCCACACTGGAAACATCCCCGGTTCCCACGCTGTGGCTGCTGCTGCTGCTGCTGCTGGTTCTGTGGAGCTGGTTGCTGAGGCTGCTGATTCTGATTCGCAGGCCGTGGACTCCTACAGTCTTTGGCCTCGTGACCCATCTTAAGACACCTTTGACAACGACCCTTGTTACATGGGCCGTGGTGATGCCTGTTGCAGTTGTGGCACCTGGGTTGACTACCCTGATATCTTCCCCGTCTATGACCACCAGAGGATTGCTGACCAGGACTCTGGAAGTGGTCAGTCTTCTGTTGCTGAGCTTGAGACTGAACGGATGCTGAACCTTTACTAGAATCTCCATCCCATTTTCTTTTACTGTCACCAGATGTAGCAGGAGTAACTGAGGTGGTGACGTTAGCAGTAGCATTAACACGCTTGGGTAGTTTATTCTGGTCCACTGCCTGATCAGTGATACGGTGAGCGAGGCGTTGGATTTCCTGGATGTTTTCGAGGTTAGCCGACGTCACGTGGCTCTGAATTTCTGGCGCCAATCCCTTGAGATACAACTCAATGCGTTTGTATGGAGGGTCCACCATAGTTGGACACAGAACGGCCAGCTCATTCGACCGTTTAGTATACGCTTCGATTTCCGATCCAACCATTTTCAGGTTATACAGCTCGTCTTCCAGCTTGTGAATATCTTCACGCGTGCAATACTCACGCTTGATGAGTTCCTTAAAATCGTTCCATGGGGTGGCGTTAGCAGCTGCCAGCCCTAAGATCTGAACTTGGGCATTCCACCAAGTCAATGCTATTCCCTCCAAAGTACCGGTGGCAAACTTGACCTTGCGAGCCTCAGGGCACTCGCACATTTCGAATACTGATTCTAGCTTTTCAAACCAATGGAGGAGTCCCACTGCCCCCTCGGTGCCGCTGAAGGAATTTGGACGACAGTCCATGAAGTTCTTGAATGTGCAGACAGGCTGCTGCGCGTGTTGACCTATTGTGTACGAATAGGACGAAGTTAAATACGAGAGTTAATGTAGGATCCTAGTGTGTGCCTATACTGCATGATATACTACCTGCTTGAGCTGCTGCAACTGCCGCAGCAACTTGAGCTTGAACGAGAGCCTCTAGCTGGGCTTGTGTCATGTTGATTCGTCCAGACATGATCTTCATTGTAACAAGTAGCATACGTAAGAATGGTTCGCGAGTAGGGCGATGACAGAAAAGTGTGAGCACGTAGGGATTCTCATGCTATAGTATCATGTGTATCTAAACGTAATGCGAGCAAAGTTCTAAGCAGTTCTAGCAAACAGGCAATAAACATAACCTTATTACCTAGGATGTCGAGTCTTGCACGTGGAGCGAAGCGTCGTTGTGGATCGTTGAGAGCACTGTTCTGGTTATAGTCCGGTTTTAATAAAAACGTTTTTCCCATATTAAAACCAAGTTCTCTATAACCAATGGCTCTGATACCAATCTGTCACACCCCCAAAATCCACCCGCGGAGTACCACCGCTTGGGAGCGTGACTGACCAGGATCAAGCCATCAATCATATCAAACATAGCATTTAATATAAAAGTAATTAATGTAAATCATCATGACATGATTGATGTTTCAAAACCACACATCGTTTAAGTAGCGGAAGCATAGTATGTAATCTCAAAATAATTATAAGTTCGAATAACGTTCATGAATCCAAATCCCACAACGACCTGCTCCTCCCTGTGCAAGCTCCATAAAATACCTAAGGTCCTGCAAGGCATGCAGCAAATAATCAACAAACTAGTTGAGCGAGTTCACAGAAAGTAAGTTCATAACATAATGCATAAGTATAGCTAGTGGGGGCTTCCCATACTAGTGTGTACTAAAGGTGGGGGCTTCCCAAACCTTGTGTTCATAAAACTGGTGGGGGCTTCCCATGTTTATCCTGGCCAATGAGGGCTTCTCATTAACGGTACTTACTAGACTAACTTCCGACCATGTGTTCTTCTTTACCGAGAACAGGAAAACGTACAGGGTCACGTAGGCTTTACGTGACGTGCCCTTCCCCGAGGACATGGTACGCGTGGGGGCTACGTAGGCTTTACGCAGCGTGGCCTTCCGACCTGGAAGCCAGCGGATGGTATTGGGTTACGTAGGCTTTACGTAACGTGTCCTCCCGACCCGGGAGACAAATGGCAAATACTGGGTTACGTAGGCTTTACGTAACGTGTCCTGACTAACCTGAGGACGATGGTCTATAGTCTAGAGTATGCGTAAGTACGAGTAATCCTTCCATATTCAACATATCCAACCCAATTCCCAACCCGGGAATCCCATGCCTTGGCTGTGTGAACTCACCTTGGTTTGCTCGGCAGATACACAAAGGAAAGAGGGTTCTTGAACTAACAGTGGTCAACCACGTCCTAATAGGGTTACCACACAAGTCAGGTTTGGTTCAAGTAATTCACGTATATATGTCATAGCAACACGTAATGCACGTAAACAGTCAACATGTCGTAAACATCACTTGTGATTTGAATGTCTAATCCCAGACTATACCCGGCCCAGAATTATACAAGTCCAATCATAAAGGTCTCGGCCCAAATACTATACGCAGTCCAATAGCAAACAGTCCACAAATTCAATCGTTGGGCCCAACAGATTGGGCCCGTGACAGTGAAGGCCCAACAGTGTACGTGCATTAACTCGTCTCGAGTCGCAACCGGCGATCTCGAGTCGCAACCGGAGATTACGAGTCGCAACAGCTGGTTACGAGTCGCAATGGTGATCTCGGTTCGTCATGGTCCGGTTACGAGTCGCAACGGGACTCGCAACCATGGTCTCGGCTGGTGCTGTTTGTGGTCTCGAGTCGAGACGGTGAGGTTTCGACTCGCAATCTGAGTCGTAACCGTGTGTGTAACTGATTTCCATAATTCCTGCATTGACTTATCCGTGATTCTAGCAAACAACTTAGGCAGTTTCACAATTCAGATCAATTAACAGTTTTTAACAATTTCATAACATCTTTCAAGCATGTTCATATCATCAGTTCATATATTCGACCTTAGTTCACAATAATTACATAAACCTAACCCGTAATCTAATTATATAACCGAATTCTAGATCAACCATGCCTTCCCCTAAACATGTTTGCACATTAGAATCATCACAGCCGATTACAAGCACAAGTATACAAACCGATCCAGAGTTACAACAAGAACAATTAGAAACATACCATTCGGTTATCATGCATTCATACAACATATAACCAAATACAAAATATCATCAATCGATCCAACTAGCATGTGATCCGGTTACTAACAAAATCATATAAACACGTCATCATGAACATCATACTAACCGAGATGGGAAGAGAGGAATTCAGATTCAAAAGCTTCGAAGGGTGTTCGGCAGTCTTCGGTTCCGAGCCGAGAGAGAGAGAGAGCTTGGTGTTTGTGTGTGTTCTTGGTTGCCAAGATTGTGAAAACAAAACCCTAATGAGATACATGTACGTATGGAAAGGAAGTGGGCCGAAACCCCACTTGGGCTATCTCATGGTCTCGAGTCCACTAAATGGACCGAGTGGGTTTGTGTTCGGTTGGGCATTCGGTTCAAGTAGTAACATACACATTCTTATGAAATTATATAGCACATAACACTCGATCACACAACTTAATCACATAATTCACATTAGTTCAATGGTTACACGTAATGTACGAGACGGTAAAGTTCGAGTTGTCACACAATGCACAAAAAACACAAACACATGTCTTTTTTTCTAAAACGCAATGGACAGAAAACACTTAAAATGTCTGTTTTCTAAAACGCAATGGACTGAAAACACATAAAAATGTGTTTTACCTAAAACGCAATGCACCAAAAATACAAAGAAATGTCTTATTTATAAAACACAATGGCCAGAAAACACTTAAAAATGTCTCCTTTCTAAAACGCAATGGCCTAAAAAAACAAAAGAAAGTGTTTTCTGTAAAACGCAATGGACCGAAAACACCTAAAAATGTGTTTTACCTAAAACGAAATGACTAAAAACACTTCAAAAATGTGTTTTTCTAAAACACAATTACCAGAAAACGCATAAAATGTCTTAGTTCTAAAACGTAATGGCATAAAAACACCAAAGAAAGTGTTCTCTCTAAAACGCATTGAACCAGGACAATAGTTGTCTGTGAATTGTCTGAACCAGGAATGCAGTTCTAAAAACGCAATGGCTTAAAACTTACAGAAAATTTACAGTTTTCCAGTGAATTTGTCTGTGAATTGTCTGAACTACGAATGCATTCCAGAGGCAAATTTCCAGAAATTTAATTTTTCTCATGCATTTTTATTAAAGCAATTTAATAAAAAGCCAAAATCGGATTATAAGTGATATATTTTTCGGTTAAATCCAGATTATAGTTATTATGGTTTATCAAAGTATATCTCAGCAATATTTTATCTTTGACAATTCAAACTATAATATTTACTTTATTACATATGCAGCAACATAAATGAAAATCAAAGAAACATAACGTGAATGATAAATATAATTTTATATACCAAAATAATAAAAAAAAGTTATATTTTAATAAAAAAAACTAATGGATATACTCGATATGCAATCAATGGGGTGATCGCAGAAATGGTTTCTAAAAAAAAAGATATGTTATTCAAGAAAGAAATCAACAACAATTTGAGTGATAAATTGTAGGTACCAACTCTAACAATTTGATTTATAAACTATGTAATAAAATCTGTATTGTTGGGAACTGAGTTTCAATTGTTTGCAAAAGTTTAAGATGATTAATGGAAGATGATAACAAATATGAAATAGTGTAGCGGAATGAAGATAAACGTTAATTTACAAACAATGGAAGATTTGCTTTCATCATGAACACTTTTAATTGAATGATTGAAAATACAATGATTCACGTATGCATGAATACAAACTCTCCCTCAGCCTTAGAGCACTCAGTTTGCTCGTACAAAATGTCAAGTGTGTGAAGTGATAAATAGAACAGTACATGCATCATTCTATTTGCAGTACAGCGCAAACCACTGTGGAATCTAGGCTAACGTCACCAAGACAATGACATCTAACAAATATAACAACTTCTAACATCTGCTATAAACAAAGACACTGTTACATTGAAAGCACTGTTATCTACCATCTGTTGATTCAACGTCTGATGAGCCTATCCTCTGTTGTGCCTATCCTCCGTTGAGCCTCAGTAGACCTTCTTCATTAGACTTTAGTCTTCATCAGTGGTTTACTTCAGCAAACTTTGTGAACCAGCAGACTTTATAAATCAACAAACTTTATGCTTGTAGCAGACCTTTCGTATCAACAGTTGTTGTTTGATGCCTTAGCCATTGGGCGGAGAATGTCTTCAAGCACATTTATGAAGGATCAGTGGATAGTGGATTGAAGACTGTTTTGGCTTTCAATCATCTGTTCTTTTAAGGTGTGATCCACATGAGCCAACAATCTCCCACTAGAACAGAAGATGCCAAAACCCTTCTTTATTCTTGATCTTTATTTCTCATCAACATCTCCTGGATTTGCCATTTGGATTGTAATTCAAAGTCCAAGGACAAGACTTATTAATGATGAGTTTGGTTATTGTGGTCTGCTGATTAACTTTGTAAGTGTTTCTTTGAGTTCAGCAGCATCAACAGTTTGAAACTCAAGTTGACACCTTAATGCCTCTTTTTTGTATTCTTCAAACCTCTGCTCATCTTCCTCATTAGTCTGCTTTTACCCTTTTAATTATTTTAAGGCATTTGCGGATAAAGCAGATGACGAAAGAATATTTTTGGAGGTAAGGGTCTGTTGAGGCTTGCCAACAGTGGTTGTAGCATAGACTAACTTTTGAGAAACATTAGGATCTTTGGCTCTAAGCTCTTCCAACTTTTTGTAGGTCTCAAATATATTCAGTTTTGACCATCTGGCAATTGTTCTAGCTGGCAATTGTTCTAGCTGAACCATAATCAGCAACCACAAGTTATGTTCTCATTCTCTTAAGTTTCAATGCCTCATCCGGATCCACTTGCTTGGCTTTCTCCCAATTGGGTGGAGTTGGCTTTGTTGAAGGATCACTGATCATTTTTGTGATTCTTTCTATTTCTTCCCTGAGAGCATCAGATGACCCGTCTTTAAATTGAGCCCTGGTTGCTTTATAAGGCTTGTGCTTCATTATGTGTTCAATAGGGATGGGCTTTTTTTCCCTAAATACCCGTACTCGTACCCGTACCGATTTTAGGTATTTGGTACATGTATCGGTACCCAGTTTTATTGATTTTGGTATTCAGTACTTTCGGTATTGGTACGGGTACAGGTAAAAAGGGTACTGGTACTGAATTTTATGTAGACCTTTAAAAGTTTTTTTGTATTATGTTTTATTTCATATTATGGTATCCCTTAGTTCCTTATCAAGCTCAACATTTATTGGCCTCTCAGACATGGATTTACTCAGGTCTTTAGCAAAGTCTTCAAGTTTTCTGACTTTACTAAACTCATGTGATAATTGACTTTGTTATTTTCTGTCATCCAACCCTTTGCTCTCTTCTTTTACTATAAGGTCAGCGTGTCTTTCTTTCCATTTGAGATAGTCATCTAAGTTTTGAGGCAGCCTGTAGCCATACAGAGATGGGAAGGATCTTTTTGATGGATCCTCTATTTTGAAGAATACTCAATTTTTCCTTGAACAGTGAACAATTCTTGTGACACCTGTGTCACCACGAACACCAAGCAAAAGCCAAACCTATGAAACATTGTGTTTCATACCTGGGATTTGTATAAATATGTGTATCCTTTGCACATATCAATTCTTGTTCAATTCCGAGCTTTAAATCGCTTTCTGGAAAGTTATACGCGCACTGGTGCGTAAACGTAATCAGGTTAGTGCAAAAAAAAAACACTCCGGAATAGTGAAATAGGCTTAACATACTTTAAATGACCTTTACATAACTTAGAAATAAGTTTTGGAAGGTTTGGTATGGCAAAAACAAGTTTATTCGATCGCAGGGACTATTTGCGTCAAACTGCGAAACTATACCGATTCGTAAGGTAACGAATAGTCCGGAACTTGATCATAAGCTAAACATACCATATATAACCTAAACATAGCTTAGAAATAAGCTTTGATAGGTTCGGTGTGCGAAAACATGCTTATATGATCTTACAGGGACTAAAAGTGTCAAAAACGACGTAAGTTTGCATTTTCGCGCATATCTTACGTTCTGGACACATCTGGACATCCAAAATTTTTGTACACACTAAAATATTTTTATTTTAGTGATCGGCATGCAAAAATCCCATTCGTCGCTTAATTTGGTTCGTTTTCGCGTCCGTTTGAGTTTCGTCGTAATTTAACGAATAACGCGACCGTACGATCAAACGAACTGACATCCGAGATATTTTTGAGCATGATTTGAGTTCCCAATAGTTTAACATCATTTTAGAGCCTTGAAATGAGGTTAACGGGGCTTAAACGTGTCAAAAATGAGCCAAAACGCAAGTTTCTAAGCTGTAGGGACTAAAACTGACAATCTGCCAAAGATGCTTAGGCGGGGCGCGTAAGACTAAGGCATATCTTACGCGGGCCACCTGGTCCTGTCAGACAGAAGCATTGAATCTGGTCATTTTGCACGATTTTGATGGTTTTGATGGGTGGTTTTCATTGCTAGGGGCCGGTTTGTGTGTTCTCCAAGTCCCCCAATCAGCCTATGACACTTGTATGGCCTGGATCATGCCCCCCTCTCCAAGGAATGATCCTAACGGTTGCGAAAAACTATATATAGGCCATCCCATTCACTTGTTTTCCTTGCTCATTTCCCTCATTTCTCCTCTCTTATCTGCTTTGGAAGCTCTCTAATCAGTATTGGGACTTTGTCTTCTTTGTAGAAAAGATAGCAAGGACCCTAAGTGAGCTTCTTTCATTCTTTTACTTGCTTTTTCCTTATGTAGTGCAGAAAGTCAAATGTTTGGCCAAAAGTTTAACTTTCGGTTTTGACCATCAATTGGTCAAGTCAAAGTTCAATTGAACTTTGAAACGTGATTGTAATCACGATAGTTATAATCCTTCGTGATTATAGTCGCTGATTACCACATTAGCTAGTTGTAGTGTCGAGTTAAAGTTTCGGTCAAAATGCTTTTTAACACGCATTTTGCCTCGGAACTACTTTAGGGTATCAAAACACTTTGTTTTGATACCAAATCAGTAGGTTAAACATGTTTTGACATGTTTAACTCGACACTATTAGTTTAGTGCTTGTTTAGGGTCGCAAGGTAAGCGGTCTAAACAACCGCTTAGCTTTTCGAACCCGACCCGTTTGGTCGATCTTTAGGATCCGACCAAGCTTAGTTAGTGATCATAGTGGCATAGGGAATAACCACTGAGGTTATACCTTATGATCACAAAGGATTGGTAAATCGTATGCTAGTTAGCTTGTATGCCCATAGGAAATGATCAAAATACCCTTTTGAAGCTAAAATCCGTATTTTGACTATGTGAACATATTTTTGACATATAATCTGATTTAGTAACATGTTTAGGGATAATTGGGCATGTAAGACTTGACATAGCACATAGTTAACCATCCGAACATAGTTTTACGCAAACGACGCATTATAATGGCTTATACTACCATAATGGGTCGAAACGGGTCAAAAGCACTTAGGAAGACTTCCAAATCAGAATGTAGGTTCTATTAGATCATACCATATGAGTTCAATTACTCATTTGATTTATAGAACTTCATTCTATCCTATCTTCCGATTTAGGATCCGATTGTTTAACATAGTGATCCATACTAGGTGCCACTTGATTCCTTGATTTCCCGAGCTTTGTTAGGACACTTAATCAAGGATACTCGCAATCTCAAGTGAGTACATAGTCCCCTCTTTTACTGTTTTCAATTGTTTTGGGGTGAAACATATATGCCTATCTGTTATTTTCCTGATTTTAAACTACATGATTATACATGCTTAGTACATATTCTTTTGATAAATTAAACAATTATCTATGGTTTAAACACTGATTTTCCAAAACTTAATAAAACTAAATTGTTGGATTGTACCTATTTTTATACATTCACCCAGCCGATTGGTAGTATGATATAGCGCTATAGGACTAGAAACCACATTCCTGTTGTATGGAATGTCAGAAACCAAATTTTAACCAAATAGAAATTGCCTTTGTGGTATTTCTATAGTCTCCAAAGTGTAGTTTGATACACTAAGGCTTGATTGAATACCAAATCACACTTATATGTCGATATATTACAAAAGTACAGTTTGATGTACTCTCAAATGTGATCTACCAAAGTATATTTTGATATACTATGTACAAAATCCAACATGTGTTTTAACATACTACTTTGTTATTTCCTAAAGCATAGTTTGATATGCTACTGTTTACCAAAGTATAGTTTGATATATTACCAACTTTGTTATTTCATAAACCGAAGTATAATTTGATATACTACTAAAAGCATAATTGATATGCTATTTTTAAACCAAAGCATAGTTGATATGCTATTTTCAAAACCAAAGTATATTTTTGTCTATACTATAAACTCTTTTCCAAAACGACACGTTTTCAGAAACAAAACTTTTACATTAGATTCATGGCTGTTTTGAAAACATAAAACCTTTTCTCACATTATCCCAAGCCATGAATCTAATACACAAAATCCTATGTTACTCACAGGCATTTTTATGCTGACGTACCTATTTTCATATATGTTTCAGGTACTGCTGTGTGATGATTATTGATGCATGCTACACATAGGATGGACCTGTGCCTTAGTGATTATAAAACTGAGAAACAATTATTTGTATTTATCTGAATTGTACCAAAACATTGAGTTCAATAATTTAATAAAACAAAACTATTTGATCCATGGTTGTGAAACAATGATTCTGTTACAACACTCCCCAACGTTTCCGCCACGTTTTGTTGTTTTACGTGGCCGGGGTGTGACAATTCTAGAGGATATTGAGCGGCCAAGGGAATGACTGATGGTAGTGTAGCAATTGGAAGGGATGAAGTGGGTTTTCTGTGTGGAAATGATGAGGATGTAATGGTTTTAATGGGGGTACATGATAAGAGGATTGGTGATTTAATCTCCTCATCTTCTTCCAACACAACATGAGTTTTTCTCTTGTGTGTGGCCTTAGTTTGTGGTGATGGAGGAAGTTTAGATGGTGAAGGTGGATGTGAAGGGAATCTGTGACGTGTTAGAGGTGGTTGGGTTGTTGGTGGTGTATTGAAAATGATCATGGTAGAGGTTTGACAAACCTCTGCTGAAACAGCTGAAACAACTGGTGTCTCAGAAGCTGTTTGGCAAACATCTACTGGTACTTTTGATTTTGTTAGGTGGATTGGTGATGATGGTGTTGAAGCTATTTTATGCTTTTTTTGTGGTGTGTAGCAGAGGATACAGGTTTTGTAAGATTAGCAGTGTTTTAGGAAGGGTGGCAATTAGTGGTCCGACTTTTCTAGTAGACTTTCTTCTTTGTGAAGTACCAATCTTTTCCTTTTTCCTCTGCTCTTCCTTTTCTTTCAACCAATTTGAAGCTTTACTTTCCTTTGTATCTTGCTTCTTCTAATTTTACAAAGCTATCTCTTCAACCTTCTTGTTTAGGGTCTTATCAATCCTTTTTCTTTTTCCATCTTTTGAAGCTTTTGCAGAAGATTTTTGTTGAGCAGATGATGTACTTAAAATAAAACATATAAATTATATCAAATACGACGTAAAATCAACCGTTTTCAGTACTAATGTTGAAAAAACCCGTTTCTTTGTTTCTTTTTAATAACAGGGTCAAAAGATCTTAAATGCACAAAAGGAGCAAAATAACAGCAAAAACCAACATAAAATACAATGAAGAAGGATTAACGCAACTTGCCAAGCCCTTGTCCACATCCAAACCAAGGAAATAGCAAAATTAGAAGCTTTGCCACGGGGCCATGCTCACCTAGCACGGGCCGTACCTAGTGAGAATTCCCTACAGTAGAAAAAGACAACAACAAAAGACAAATCCAAAGCTCAACACGGGGCCATGCTAAGACAACACGGGGTATGGTCAACTCTAAGATTTACAGAATCTGATATAATACAGCAAGAACATTGGCCACAGGTCGTGTCGTTGACACATGGGTACCTTTATCACTAATCAGTGCTTTTGGAGCACCAAAAGGAGAAAATAATTGTTTTTAGAATTTTATCACAACTCTCCAATCGTTGGTTGGGAGAGCTTCGGCCTCGACCCATTTGGACACGTAATCGACCGCTACCTGAATGTATTTTGTTACCTTTTGACGGTGGAAAAGGTCCCATAAAATCCACACCCCAAACATCAAAAATTTCACAAATAAGAATTCCCTTTTGAGGCATTTCATTTCTTGTTGAGACATTACCTGTTTGTTGGCATGTAGCACAAGTTTTAACGAAATGGTATGCATCCTTATGGACGATTAGCCAATAAAATCCTGAATCGAGTAACTTTCGTGCGATGCTTGCGAATCCCTGATGTCCTCCATACGATCCTTCATGACAATGGCGAAGAATTTTTCTTGCTTCTTGACCATGGACGCATCTTCGGATGAGTTGATCGGCACATATTTTTAAAAGATAAGGGTTTTCCCAAAAATATTGTTTTACATCGGTAAAGAATTTTTTTCTTTGTTGATGTGACCAACCTTTGACTAGAATGCCACTAGCGAGGTAGTTAGCATAGTTGACGTACCATGGTTCTTCTTGATATTCAACCATTTTCAAAGATTCGGTGGGGAACTTTTCATTGATGAGTTCTTCCCGAGCCAACTCCAAAGCGGAATCTTCTAAGTGAGATAGATGATCAGCGGCGGTGTTTTCGGCTCATCGTTTATCAATTATTTCAATGTTGAATTCTTGGAGGAGAAGAATCCACCGAATCAAACGTGGGTTGGCATCTTGTTTCTTGAAGAGGTATAGAATGGTGGCATGATCCGTAGAGACTATTGTTTTATAAAGAACAAGATAGGAACTAAATTTATCAAAAGAAAATACTACGGCTAGTAACTCTTTTTCGGTTGTTGTATAATTTTCTTGAGCATCATTAAGAGTTTTACTTGCATAGTATATTGGGTGAAAGTGTTTTCTCTTTTCGTTGTCCTAAGACGAATCTAACTGCAAAGTCACTTGCATCGCACATGATTTCAAAAGGTAGTTTCCAATCAGGCGCTATCATGATTGGTGCATTGACTAGCATTTCTTTTAAGGTAAGAAAAGCTTTGTTAGATTCCCTGTCGAAGATAAATGGTGCATCTTTTTCAAGTAATTTTGTAAGAGGGCTAGAGATTTTTGAAAAGTCTTTGATAAATCGCCTATAAAATCCGGCATGTCCTAGGAAACTTCGAATGGCTCGAAAGGAGGAAGGTGGAGGTAATCGGGAAATAATGTCTATTTTTGCCTGATCTACTTCCATTCCTTCATTTGAGATTTTATGACCGAGTACATTTCCCTCTGTTACCATGAAATGGCATTTTCCCAATTAAGGGCGAGTTTGTTTCCTCACATCGGGATAGCATTCGTTATTGAGGCATTGGTCAAATGTATCTCCAAAGATAGAAAAATCATCCATGAAAACTTCCATAGTTTTTTCTATCATATTGTGGAAGATAGCCATCATGCAACTTTGAAACGTAGCAAGGACATTGCGTAGACCAAAAGGCATGCGTCGATAAGCGAAAGGTCCATAAGGGCATGTAAAAGCTTTTTTTTCTTGATCCATATGTGCTATTGGAATTTGAAAGTAACCTGAAAAACCATCGAGAAAACAATATAATTTATGACCGGATAGTCTTTCTAACATTTGATCCATAAATGGTAAAGGAAAGTGGTCTTTCCTTGTCCCTTCATTTTTAACATATGATAGTCAATAAAAACCCTCCATCCGGTGACAGTGCTTGTTGGTATAAGTTCATTTTTATCATTAGTTATTACCATCATACCTCCTTTCTTTGGAACTACTTGGACAGGACATACCCATGGGCTATCGGAAATAAGAAAGATAAGTCCGGCGTCTAGTAGCTTGATGACTTCACTTTTAACCACTTCTTGCACGTTTGGATTTACTCTTCTTTATGGTTGTATTACCGTTTTATAGTTATCTCCATCAAAATTTTGTGGCTGCACATGATGGATTGATGCCTTTGATATCCATGATCCTCCACGCGATTGCACTAATTACTTAAAATGTTAACAAAATATGAGGTCTATCACCGTATTTCAACCGCTTACCATCCTCAAACCAACAGTCAAGCCGAAGTAACAAATCGAGGGCTAAAAAGAATTTTAGAAAAAACCGTAGGTCAAAACAAGAAAGATTGGGCGGATAAATCAGATGATGCTTTATGGGCTTTTCGAACCGCCTACAAAACTCCAATAGGCAACACCACATACAAGCTCGTTTTTTTTCGAACCGCTTTATGGGCTTTTCGAACCGGTAGAAATTACTCACAAGGCCTATTGGGCGTTAAAAATGTAAACCTAGACCAAGAACTTGCCAGTAAAAATTGATTCTATCAATTAAACGAATTAGACGAATTGAGAAATCAAGCATATTCTAACTCCGAAATTTATAAGAAACCCATAAAAACATACATGATAAAATAAGCAAACCTAAAGATTATCGGGGGGGAGGGGGGATGAAGTGCTATTGTTTAATTCAAGGCTTCGATTATTTTTGGGAAAACTTAAGTCAAGGTGGACGGGAACTTTTTCCATTACCCAAATCTTTCCACATGGAGCGGTAGAAATTAAGCCTCCAAACGGTGAACCCTTCAAGGTAAACGGACAAAGGCTTAAGCTCTACCGAGGCTTCATTGAGGTGGAGGAAGTTGAAATGAATCTTCAAGAGGTAGATATGTGATCGGTAAACGATCAAATCTTTATTTTATATATGAATATTTTTCTTTTTAATCATCTTGTAGGAACAATTGGAAAGCATCATCCTTGAAGATTTAACGAGAAACAGGTAAGTCCCAAAGGAACCATGGAGAAATGGTCACACACACGTGCACAAATAAAAAATAAAGTTTCTGTTACTTTGAACACGGGGTCGTGCCCATCCGGCACGCCCCCGTGCCCAAACGCCCAGATATGATAAAAATAATAAGACACGGCACGGGCCGTGCTGTATCAGAACAGGGCCGTGGGCGACCGACTAACAGAATATATAACCTTGATTCTTCACGTTTTCAAACATAACACGACCCATTTCTCTAGAGACCTTGGTTCCTGCCGATTTTTCGCTGGATTTCAATGATTGATCACTCTAATCCGACTACAAGGTATGATTCTAACATCATAGTAGTTAGGTTAACGATTTACATGTAGTTTAACACCAAAAATTCTATTTTAATCTAGGGTTTTTGAACTAGACCCGTGCCAATCTCATTTTTTTTGTTTAGATCTTGTTAGTAGTAATTTAAATTAGTGTTTTGGGAAGTAAGTCACTGAATATTGTTGGGGAGATAGGATTATTCAAATTATTTTTAACCAAACCCTTGTTCTTGACAAAAAACCTTAAAATCGGAAGGGTAAACGAGTGCTTTATGTAAAAATGATAGTTGGGGTTTGATTTTCGGGGTAAACTGCACGTAATGGACCAAAAATTTTGAATTTTTCGAAGTCGGCTCGAAAACCTTAATTTTTGAAGAAACAGATGAATCGACATGGGGTTGCGCTGCTTCGGCACGGGGCCGTGCCCAACTAAGACCCTAGACACGCGACCATGTCCAGACCACCTGTTTACTGGTTCTTTCTTGCAGGATGGCACCACACAAATTTCTCAGATTCAAAGCCTCTGAATTAGAGTACCAAAATCGGTATGAAATTTTGCAAGCAAGACACGAGGAACCTACAGGGCATGCATTCTACGAAACAGTTGGGCAGAGGGAGAAATATGACGCCCTTGTAACTTGTCCACTCTGCATCTTTCTAGAGACCTGGCTCCGATCTATACATCAGTACAAGATGGAGTTCTTCAGCACACTCACGTTCAAGAGGACTGAGCCGGATCTTTTCGATTCTGATTCCGTATAGTTTAGGTGTGGGGGAGAATGGTATAGCTTATCTGTCACCGAATTTGGTATCAACATCGGTCTATATACCGAGGAGGATGCGGCAGAACCAGAATTCACCGAATCCATTAGAGAACTACCAGACAACCTACGTTAACCTGCATGGGCAACAATAGGAGATGGACACTACAACCCGAGCTTCACCAAGAGCACCAAAATAAGGGACCCACTTAACCGCTACATTCATCGGGTCCTTAGTGGTGCCTTGTGTCAAAAAAAGAACAGCGATGGGGTGGTGAACTTACGAGAACTCACTTGCCTTTACTGTCTCGTAACCTGCCAACCCATCAACGTCGCCCATATGCTGCTACGGAACATGGCTGCCAATGCCACCGTGGACACCCGAGCACCCATCTTTTATGGAGGACGGATCGCCATGCTGTTCAAGAATTACATTCGGCGACTTCCAACGGTGTTCAACAAGGGTGTTGGTACGACAAAGGTTGATATTATGGTATGCTGAAGCATGAATCTTATCATCGATTGCCCCGATGGATCTATGAGCTTCAAAGATGCAAGTGGTCGTTCTTGGAACCCAAACCACCCGGATGAGATCTTGGCAATCGAAGATGTCTCAAACCGTTCCTATCCGAGACCATTCCCGGGATCCTCGTCTAAAGGAAGGAGTGATTTTCCTAACCTTATCAGTTTATATAGCATTGTGCAGGAAACCCTCCAAGTCTCTAAAAACGCCTATAGCTTAGGCCAAAGCTCGAGCTCCTGGATAGGTAGCATGGAACGCAACATCATAACCATGTAGATTGACATCACATACATCCGGGACCACATGGTGATGCAAGACAAGGAGGAGGAGGAAGAGGATGAGGGGCAAGATATGGATTTTGATTAGGCAATGGTAGCAGCAGGCGATGTGGTTGTCGTTCAGGTTAACTGTCCCAATCTTTTGAACATTATGGTATTTCCCCGAGTTTCGTCTCGTTCAGACAATTTACTTTCCATAAACAATTTACTTTCTGCATTTTAGTTTGTTTTGATGTGATGTGGTGGTGACAACTTAAACGGTCGTAATTTAGGTTTGAGTTAATGAAGGGGTAAGGTCCCAAAAACCTCATAAAAAGGATTTGAGACCATACCACAAATTGGCCTTTCAACCTTTTAACCTTGCGCGGCCGCGCATTGGTCCTACAAAAGGGAGAAAGTAATCAACAAATTATAGTCGCGCGTTTAAAGGAAAGCATAAAATCCTTGCGCCTTCTTCCATTAAAATCCTGAGATCAATACTTCCGCCCAAATATCCAAACTTGGATATTATTTTGCCCAGACTTGGGATTTATACATCTGTGTCCACACAGTAAGGTGTCACACTAGATTACAGCAGTAATATTCTAGAAAGAATATGATCGTGCACCACCCAGACGGTTATAACCGTCTGGACACGTGTCATTACCACAAACATCCCTGAAATCACAACAAAAGCATGCAATTGGAGAATGATCTCCACTTAATCACTTTCCACGTGGTAATCCCCCAGCCATAGATCAAACCACGATCCGTGTGCATTCACATCGGATCGAGGTAATTTAACGTGGGATTAAAGAACTTAACGGAAGAAAATATAACCGCTACGGCGTTAGCATCTTCCCTCTTCTTTCAATAACAGGTTTTCCCTCCCAAACTCCCGGTTATAAATACGAGAACTGTTCAGGTATAAATTCAGATCACACTCACTTCTCAAATACTTTCTCTTCTCCATTACCAATACTTATTCTCACACCGGAGTCGGGTCAAGGAGAGAACCCTCTTCTCCCCTTGACGAGGCTAACGGTGCTCTTTTTTGCAGACTCACCGGAGAAGAAGTTCAATAGCAACTGAATCAATCGAGAGAGAGCTAACCCTTTTATGCGGATTCAAACCCCCTAGATATCTCGATTCCGACCATTTATCTAGTGTTTCTTCATTGGCGCCCACCGTTTTCTCAGTTTTTCTAGTTTCTACCTCATTTCGATTCAGTTCATTCCATTTTTCTGTTTTTCCACATGGCAGAAAATTCATCTTCTCACCGACAACCTGGTCCTCGACCAAACGTCGGAAACAATTTACTAGTAGAAGGGATTATAGAAGAGGCCTCAGACGATAATGAGGTTCAATCCAATCGAGCAAATGACCCTGTTATTCCAGGAATGCTACCAACAAATCCCGCTCAATCAATTTTACCACCGGGAGAAACTCCGATATCATGGTATGTCCGGTCCCAAGGGGCATTAAATGCAGTGTACACACAGTTGTGTGCTCAAACTGCTCCCGTGACCCAATCACGAAGGCCGGGATCTAGAGCTCATGCTTCCCAGCGAGAAGAATCAACTTATGATGATACAGGCAGCTACCAGAGACAACACCATGGTGAACCACACCCTCGTCGAAGGCAATCGGTTCATGATAGGTTGGGTTCCCAATGGGACACTCACACTGATGAATCCGATCAAACATATCGTTTGAGTGCAAACACTAGCGTATTCAATAGACTGCAGCCAAACTATAACAAATCCAGGCCTCAAGCGGTTTATAACCCTGAGGCAGAGCATAATTATGACTTAGTTTACCGCCCTGCAGAAGCAGCGGAAAACTCGAAGTTCATACTGGAGATAGCTCTGGCTCCATTGGAGAGGGCAAAATTACCATCTAACGTTGGGAAATTCAATGGGTTAACTGACCCCGATGAACATCTGAGAGTATTCTCCAGCGCAGGGTTGGTTGGCGGTTGGACTCTTCCGCTATGGTGTCATTTGTTTGTACAAACATTAACCGGCCCAGCGCGAATCTGGTTTGATAACCTACCGACGGGGCAGATCGAGTCGTGGAAAGATCTGCGTCAAAAGTTTTTAACACACTTCAGCCAACAAAGGCGTTCCATGCGTGATACATCCGACGTCATGAACATCTGGCGCCGCGATGACGAGAATCTGGAAGATTTTATCACCAGATACAATAAAGAAGTGTTGGAGATTGGTGGTGTTCACGAACAACTAATCCGTGCTCAGTTTAAGTACGCGGTTAGATGTGACGACATGGTCAAAGTATTATCTGGAACAGAGGGCCTTCCCACGAGTTGGGAAAAAATAATGGCGGCGGCCAAGGTTTATGCGCAGACTGAGAAAAACCTTACTACAAACAGGCCACCACCACCACACAACAGGCCCACAGACTTAAGCGCAACCGGTGAAAGAAGGTTCAAAAGATCCTGGCGCGAGTCATCAGGAAGTCGTTCCTCTGAAGATGCCCGCACAACAATCAATAAGCTCTCTGCAGAAAGAGAAAACAAGCACGAAAATAGGGAGAGGCAGTGGACTCCCCTAACAAAGACCCCGGCGGAGGTTCTGAGTACTGGGGACTACCAGTTCAAACCTCCGATTCCGATGAAGAGTAAACGTGGTCAAGACCCGGCGCAATACTGCGAATATCATAAAGACAACGGGCACACCACGAATAACTGCATATCCCTGCTCACGGAAATAGAGAAAGCCCTCAAAAATGGAGAACTTACGCATTTACTCCAGAATATGCGCAAGGAGATTAAACAGATTACCCGGGGAGAAGAAAGCTCAAGCAAACGGGCCAAAACTTAAAGGACTCTATAGGTTTTCCGCAGAAAAGACATGACTTATCAAATACGGCGGAACTATCAGGGAGTAAGTTAAGTTCCATTTAATTATTTAAAAAAAAACAACTTTGTAACGCCTCTGAGCTTTATCCATGAATAAAATTACAAAGTTTCTATTATTTTTGTGTTTACAAAGTGCATGCAATTCCTTTTTAGTAAGCGCAAAAACATTATGGTAGTATAAAACAAGCTCCATGCGCGGTCAGTGATCACGTCACAAACGACCATAAACTCACACATGAGCTTCATACCAACTTCATTCGCCTTACTCAAGTAAAAGCAATTGTACTCATGCAAAATATTGTAAAGTCATTTAACAAAACAAATAGAAACATACTATCTTCAGCGTACAAATACGCCCTAAAGAGATTCAAACACATCAGTGTTTCGAATTCTTGCGCAACAGCGCACTGACAAAACAAGGATCTACATCCCACAAAAAAAAACAAATTGTTCAAAACAATTTCATCTTACTCTAAATCTTTACCCTCATCCGGAAAGATTTCTTTAAGTTGCGCCACGTGATCATCCGATTGCAGCGCCATATTTATCAACTCCATAACTGGAAGTTGCAAATTATTAAACTCTGTCTTCAGGGAAGCAAGCGCAACGGTAGTATCTACGCCAAAGGTAGTAGACTTGCTATCATCCCAGGTAACCTTCAGCGCGCTATTCACATGTTGGGAGCATTCCGCATAACCTTGCGCGTACCCATCTCGCCGTGCAGCAACCACCAAATTAGCAACAGTTTTATCCAGTTCTTCAGAGTTTAACACAGATTCAGCAACCTATGAAATCAAGCGAAAATAAGCATCAAATAAAAAGCGCATATATGGTTTCGCAACAAAAAAGGGAAAAGGAACTTACACAAGCAATCCCGCGATCCTTCAACTAGGCTATATCATTCTTTAAAGGGTCAAGCTCGCTTTCCGCTGTGACCCGCGCCGTTTCTGAATTTTCCAGTTTCTCTTCAACCTCAGTCAAACGGCGGGAGGTTTCAGTATTTTCGGAATGCGCGAGTTCCAGATCTTTCTTCAGTTGTTCCTGGTCAGAAACCAAAGCAGTAAGTTCCTCTAATTCTTTATCTCTAACGGCAAGAGTGGTTAAAACTTGTACCTCCCGTTGCTCACTTTGTTCCCTATGAGAACGTGCCTCCACCAGCGCAGCTTCCATATCCGCTTTTTCTTTCTTCAATTTTTCTACCTCCGCATCCTAATTCTTCAGTTTTTCAACCTCAGCCTTGAGGTTATTAATAATATTACGAAGGTTTGCTTTCTCAGCATTATCTTTTTCGCAAATCTTCCTCCAATTTTTACGTTCCTCGGAGAGGAGAGCAGCTTCAGCTTCCGCTTTTCTTTTCCATCCAGCAACAGACCATTCCTCAGTCTTGCGCTCAGTTTCAAACTTGGCTTGGTCAGCTTCTAATTTAGCCATTAACTGAGCCCGACGTCTCTCATCTTTGGCGAATTTCTTCTGAGCCGCCACAAAGGATTTCTGCTCCTTATGCATACTGTACCACTCACGAACAATACGGTGGGTGGTAGAGACATGAGAAGCAGTTTCAGCAAAATAACACTGGTAGGTCTGCTCATAAGACCGATCTTCCTGCAACTTGACCTCCCCAGGTGGAAGTATCCCCTGCAACCAATCTTGGCACACATGCCAATCCGCGAAAGTATCACCTTTCTTCAAATTCCAAACAGGGGCGTGAGGGTCAGCAGCATCCTTCTCCGTATAGGTCCGATAGTAATAATCTCCCAAGGTTTCCTCTGGGCGGATGGGAGATTGTTTACTAACACCAGCAGACGAATCTTGCTCTTCAACTGTCACCTTCTCAACATGCTCCGGCGTAGTGTCCGAAGGTTTAGGGGAAGGAGTAGAAGTTTTCTCAGTTGCCCCTTCCCCCAGGTCTTGAACAACCACCTCAGGGGTTGGGGGATTATCAGCATCATTCACCACACCTGGGTCAACATCAGCAGGCTTCTCAGCTTCAACAGTCTTCTCCACACCATCGTTTGCAACCTCTATAGGTTTCAGCTGATCAGTTACAGAAGCATGTGGAGGGGTAGAAGGGAGTTCTTCATTCACCACAGATTGCAAGTTCGTGGGAATTGGAGCAACAGGAACTTCTATAAAAATAAAAATCCATAAGGATCTACTCCGCATAAAGAAAACAAGGGAAGATGCTACTTACCAGGAACAGATTCCGTAACAAAGGCATCAAGATTCCCTCTTCGGGTAATTTTCTTCCTCTGAACTTTTTTAGGAGGTTGACCCTCCGTGTCAGTATCAGTTTGTTTCCTTTTGCTTGCTCCCCTTTGCACCAAATGCTCAGGGCTGGATTCCAAATCAATTGGATCCTCTGGGTTAGATGGAGGAATGCCAGCAGAGTCTTTTGGTTCTGGTTTCGGTCGCCTAATAGTAACTGCAGGCGCAAGACCCTCCAAAGTATCAGAAACCACCACATAATCACACCAGTTGTCAGAAGAATGGCGCATACCTTTCTTCTCCCCGGCATTTTTAGCTTTAGAAGATTGAGTCTTCTCAGCATCACTCTTTTTTCGGCGCAACATTACTAGTCGTCGCGCGTCTTTTCTTCTCAGGGCCTATGCCCAAATTTGACAACTCACCTGCAAAGGCACAAAGAATTTACCCACAACGCGCAAGAACAGAAAACAGAAACAAATGTAACTTACCCGCACCAGCAGCCGGGTGAACAGATAAATCCGCATCCCGTGGAAGAACAAAATTTCCCACAATGCGGTGGTACAAAAGCTCTTCTTCTGGTTTTTTCTTGATTGTACCCATTCGACCGCCTTCCCTCTTGAAGGCAATGACATACAGAGAAACAACTACATTCAAAGAAAGCAGCGGGTCAAAAAAAAGAGAGAGGGGAAGAATCCCAAACTTACTATGACCATTCTCCGTATACACAGGTTTGTCGTCACGCTCCATCTTCCAGTTTAAACTCATGCCGGCTCCAACAAGAGCTTTCTCCGGCAACACAATATTAGGCACATCTTTCAAATCTTGATACCAGTTCTCACTAACGGGGGTCTGAAGGGTTTCAATCGTAACATCATCCTTCCCCCTTAGAACCATCTTCATCAGAATCACTCCAGCCTTGATAAAAAAGAATTTTTGCTTCCAATCATGGAAAGATTTCGGGGGATGCAGTAAAATTTTCTTAGCAGAAACCCTCTGAACGAACGAATAGAACCCTTGGGTACAATGCATTTGATGAAAAACCCTAAATCGGGGGACGGTTGGTTCAACATACATCGTCCGACACACGAATTCAAAATGTCGAACCCTAACCATACCAATAGGGTGAAGTTGGGAGATATGCAGGTTGTAAAACTCAAGGATTTCAAGAAAAAATTTAGTGACAGGCAAGCGAAAATTACCATCACAGAAAAAATCCCAAAAGAGGGTAATATACCCAGCCGGAGCATCTGCCGCCGTCTGCCCCTCTTCAGGGTACAGAGCACCCCAGCTTTCTGGAAACTTGAAATTCTGAACCAAACCATCAAAAGACGCTCTAGACAACTTCAACGGTGGAAGTTCAGTCGACATTTCTTCAGCAAGATCTTCTTGACGTTCTCCGATTGACATAAGAGGATGAATGATGGAATTTTTTCTTCTTAGAAAGGAATAACAAGCTCTTAAACAAAACAATGATTTAACGGAGAAGGTTACCCAAACGTTATATATACTTATCGCAATAAATAGCATCGGTAACCGTCACAGCGACTGTTCCGGGTATCACACTTCCCCAAACAGCAGAAAAAAGAAATGTCAGAACACACACGCGTTTACACGCGCGCGTGTAAGACACAGACAGTAAAAAACAACTGACAATGACAGGTTGTCAAATCAAAGATTTTCCATAAAAAATCTTTACAAAAATTCAATCTTCTCACAGAAGATTTCTTATTTTTTCGCGCCCAAAAACATTTCTCTCTCTTAAGTCCAGTGCTCCACTTATTTGCATAAGTACAACACTATACTGGGGGGACTTGAATGGGTAAGGTCCCAAAAACCTCACAAAAAGGATTTGAGACCATACCACAAATTGGCCTTTCAACCTTTTAACCTTGCGCGGCCGCGCATTGGTCCTACAAAAGGGAGAAAGTAATCAACAAATTATAGTCGCGCGTTCAAAGGAAAGCATAAAATCCTTGCGCCTTCTTCCATTAAAATCCTGAGATCAATACTTCCGCCCAAATATTCAAACTTGGATATTATTTTGCCCAGACTTGGGATTTATACATCTGTGTCCACACAGTAAGGTGTCACACTAGATTACAGCAGTAATCTTCTAGAAAGAATATGATCGTGCACCACCCAGACGGTTATAACCGTCTGGACACGTGTCATTACCACAAGCATCCCTGAAATCACAACAAAAGCATGCAATTGGAAAATGATCTCCACTTAATCACTTTCCACGTGGCAATCCCCCAGCCATAGATCAAACCACGATCCGTGTGCATTCACATCGGATAGAGGTAATTTAACGTGGGATTAAAGAACTTAACGGAAGAAAATATAACCGCTACGGCGTTAGCATCTTCCGTCTTCTTTTCAATAACAGGTTTTCCCTCCCAAACTCCCGGTTATAAATACGAGAACTGTTCAGGTATAAACTCAGATCACATTCACTTCTCAAATACTTTCTCTTCTCCATTACCAATACTTATTCTCACACCGGAGTCGGGTCAAGGAGAGAACCCTCTTCTCCTCTTGACGAGGCTAACGGTGCTCTTTTTTGCAGACTCACCGGTGAAGAAGTTCGATAGCAACTGAATCAATCGAGAGAGAGCTAACCCTTTTATGCGGATTCAAACCCCCTAGATATCTCGGTTCCGACCATTTATCTAGTGTTTCTTCAGTTAACTTCCGTTTTGCTCCCTGTAGTTTGGTCACTTTAACGGTTTTGCCCCAAACTTTTAAAAATAGCCATTTTCCTCCAATATTTTGCTATGGTTTTTCTATTTTGCTCCCCGCCTCTAACTCCATCCAAATTGTCTGTCTTTCCATTTTGCTCCCCAGAAACCAGAAGCCAAACGACAAAACCTGAATTTTTACCTAAAACAGACGAAAAGCACGGGGCCGTGTTCACCCAACACGCCCCCGTGCCCAGTCCACTGATCACACAAATTTTTCTCTAGAAAGTGACACGGGTCGTGCTCACCAGGCACAACCCCATGCTCACTTCACTGTAAGTTTTCTAAAAAACCCCGTTACTGGCACTTTGACCACGGGCAGTGTTCACCCAACATGCCCTTGTGTCTAGTGCCCAGTAATTTTAAATTTTTGTTATTTTCCACACTTTTTACACATTCAACCAAAATAAACCCTATTTGTGACACATTGAGGGCAATATGTAATTTAAGTGTGGAGGGATGTTAAAACCTTGAATCGTTTGTCCTAAAATCGAAGCCTTACCCAAAACTCGCCTTGGAACCGCAAAACAACCCAATCTTTTTTCAAAAATTTTTATTCCTTTTCTTTTACTTATCTTGGTTTAGTTGGGTAAATAAGGTCTAAAAATTATGTTTTTTTATTAATTTACACCTAATAACGTCATGATAAAAAGAACCAATTATGAAAATTAATAAAATGGGCATAATAAATCTTGGTAAAATTTGACTATTTATATACAATTTATGCTTTATGGAGCATAAATACACATCTATACTAATTGCTCAAATTTTCATTTCTTGTGTGAATAGCTCGTTT
Organism: Helianthus annuus; assembly: GCF_002127325.2. Classification (NCBI taxonomy): domain Eukaryota; kingdom Viridiplantae; phylum Streptophyta; class Magnoliopsida; order Asterales; family Asteraceae; genus Helianthus; species Helianthus annuus. Next base: position 127,170,902 of record NC_035445.2, read on the forward strand.
GGTTCTTACAAATCTAGAAGTTGCCAAAGCAATACGTTCCAAGTCCTTACTAACACCAATCCAAGTAAGTAAATGACAGAGGCATTAGGATTAAATCCGTTTTTTCATTCAAAACCTTTATTTTCTTGCTTTTCCCAAAAAATATTCCCCCCCTAGATAAACACTGTTAGAGCCTTTAAACCTTATTTTCTTAAACCCGCAAAAACGTATTTTTCAAAAACAATCACCCATAACCCCAAAAAAACCAACCTTTTTATTTTTACACGTCTTATTTTCAGTAAATGCAGTAAATGCAGCACTTTTGAAAATTTTAAAAAGAAGTGACTTAGTTTCGTTAAAAAACTCTAGCTACTTGAAATAAATAAGCCAAAAAAATTATTGCTTTATAAGTATGTAGAATTTAAATAGGTCACAAGCAAATAAAATTTTCATAAGAAAGCCGGCATTTTACAATTTTTAGCCAATTTCAAATAAAACACACCTATCCGAGCCATAGCCTACCCTTTCAAAAGTCCTCTCGATACTTACAAGGATTAAAAAGTCAAAAATGAGGAGGTTTGATTGCTTGTCAAGCGTATAGTAGGAGTGATTTCCAAATCGGGTACGAGCGTTTTCAATTATACATCTTCGGCCGAGTGTTGAGTGATTACTTGTGAGGTGTGTAAAACGTGTACATCATTAAAAAGAATTTTATAAAGGCATTCTATGCCCAAAAATATATAACGTTTTTCTTAAATTTCGTTGTAAATAAGTCATGACAAATAAGACTGTAAATAAAATAAAAACAAGATAAATTAGAACTTGGATTCTCGACACTCTACAAGTCCGAAGCCTTCTCTTCTACCCATTCTGTTTGGGTGTGTGAGCCACGATAAAGAGTTTTGCTTGAGGACAAGCAAAAATTCAAGTGCGGGGGTATTTGATGTACCTAAAATACAACATATAAATTATATCAAATACGACGTAAAATCAACTTTTTTCACTAATATTGGAAAAAGCCCGTTTCTTTGTTCCTTTTTAATCAATAGGGTCAAAAGAGTTTAAATGCACAAAAGGAGCAAAATAACAGCAAAAACCAACATAAAATACAATGATAAAGGATTGACGCAACTCGCCAAGCCCCCGTCCACATCCAAACCAAGGAAATAGCAAAATCCGAAGCTTTGGCACGAGGTCGTGCACACCTAGCATGGGCCGTACCTAGTGAGAATTATCTGAAGTAGAAAAAGACAACAACAAAAGAAAAATCCAAAGCTCAACACGGGGCCGTGCTAAGGCAACACAGGGTGTGGTCAACTCTAAGATTTACAAAATCTAAGATAGTACAATAAGTACATTGGCAACGAGCCGTGCCGTTGATACATGGGGTCGTGTTAGTACGACCTTGCGGGCTGTATCCCTGCTAACTCAGACCAATTGGTTGAGGGTAACATCACATTCACAAGAGGGGCCTATCACTATAACTAAGATAATCTCTTAAAATGCCCAAAGTACGGAAATCATTAAAAGGATATGTTTTGGTCAAAAATTACCGAAGCAATTAAGTGATCAAATTAGTTTTGTGAGGTAGTGAGCTAGCAGTGTTTACAAAAAAAATATGTTGATTTAGTTGTTTGCAAAAACAGTTTTCTGGATATAGCCCATGATATCAAGCTATATCAACAATCAAACAATGAGCAAAAATGTAAAGGGTGACACGAGATGTACGAGGAAAACCCTTGATCAATCTAGATCTCCGACATAAAACCTCGGGAGCTGTCAATCGCAGCTACCTATTTCTTCTTATTACTTCAAAACTCAGGATATAGTGAAGGATAATGCCCAAATCGTTGCTAAGTGTTACAATGCTTGCTAGGAGTGTGTGATTTGCGAGAGAGAGAGAGAGAGAGAGAGAGAGAGAGAGCGTGTAAGAATTTGAGAGAAGTGAGTGTGAGTAATGTGATGTGTCCTACGGGATCTTGTTATCCACATATTTATAGTTACAAAGAAAGAACAAATTCTCCTAAAATGGTGGGATGCCTTGGAATATTCCCTTGTTAACATTATTAACCACGTATTGCGGCTTCAACGTCCTTCTTCTAACCACTTAGACCGAGTCTTCAGGGGAACTACTCTTGGTGAACGTTACCACTATGCACTCGAAACCTGCAAGCAGATTGTTAGTAAACACCATGATACAGCATCACGATGTTACCAATATCCTGATCCAGCATCCTAGTTGTGAACATCTATTATGTAATCAAGATATAACCCAAGATATTATCCAGGATATGGGCTCGGAATTTCACCCATAAATTGTCCCTAAAAATGTTACCGTTGAGGATCCTGAGTCCTAACGGTTACATCTTTTACGAATACCAAGGTAGTTAAGAGATAAGACTTTGATGTGACAACTTGTAACCACCCAGGATATAAACACTCATCACCTCCCTATATCTTCTCATCTTTATCGCCATTTATCTTCATCAAGAAATCACAAGGTAAAACATTTCTCTCTCTCTCTTCTCATTCGTTTTCTTCTTCTTATTCCGGTGAAGATATGGCAAGACAGACAAGATCAAGCTCTGGTGATTCAGCTCCCACATTTTTTCCTCAGAATATCCTTCAAGACCCGGAAAAGGAAATATACTCCTTTGACAGTGCTCACCTGTCGGCCCTCAAGACTTCCGGTATCCTCCCGGAAGGGACGGTGTTCCGGCCATATGATCGGGAAATCGGGTCGGACATGGCATCCAATGAGTGGCTTTGTTTTAACGCCTTTCTGTTTCCCTTGGTCCTCCGATTCCCTTTCTCCGATTTCATCTCTAAATTTTTTCATATTACCAAAATCAGTTTCAGCCAGACTATGCCGACGCTCTGGTGAGTGTTGCTCGTTCTTGATAGAATCAAGAATGCCCACATTCCCGAGCTCTCCGTCCATGACCTTCCGTTAGCATATCGGCTTAGATGCCAAGGGTCTTGCAGATTTTTGTTTTACTCTACTTCCAGTGATCATCTGATATCCCGAGCCACCAGGAACGAGGAGGAATGGAAATCCAAATTCTTCTTTGTAAAAAGAAGTTCGATCCCTGGTGGAGCAGATTATCCGGTGAAATGGTTGAGATAGGGTAGGATTTAGGGTTTTAGGGTGATCCTTTGTTATATCCTATCCTGTATCCTGAACTAATCTGTCTTTTTATTTTATGCAGCTGACTTCAGGAAACTAGCACCTCCTCTTGCTGACTCTGAAAAGAGAATTCAAGCCATCAGACTCCTTCCCGAGATCGAAAGAAGCTTTATTCCATACCCAGCATCCTCAAGCCAACACTCTAGTTTAAACATGTCTGGTAAGGGTCCTGTTTAATATCCTGCACACATTTTGTTATTTGATGTTGTAATATAGTTGGGCTTTTAAAATTATTTCCTGTATGCAGATGCCAGCAAAGTTCCAATCCTCCTGGATCTTGAAGAACTCGACAGCTATCCTACTCCTGTCCAGGTCAAAAAGGAGACTCCTACCGCTACCAGCTCCAAACCAGCTGCAGTTCCTAAGCCTAACCTAAAAAGTCATACCTCCACGTCCAAGAAGAGAAACGGTTCAGAGACCACCACTCCAGCTTCTTCTGAAGGGTTCTTTGAGGAGCTCAGTTTCACCGAGTCCTTGGAGCCTATGACTTCCTTCCTCAACAAGGTAATATCCTGGTGCTAGATCCTGTGCATATATCCTGACTGAATATCCTGGTTAGTAAACATTAACCCGTACCTGTATTTTTATCTGCAGGGTCTCCAGCATCTGCTACACCTCTACATTGATGCGGGACAGTGAAGCTCCAAGAGGCCAGGAAGCAACTTGAGACCACCATAGCAAACCAAGGTACAATTGCTGAAGCCAAGACCCAGCACTATGAGGATAAGCTGAAGAAGGTTACTCAGGATGTCGAAGTGAAGCTGGCAGCCGCCCACGTCGAGCATGATCAGGCCATGATCTCCTTCCAAGAGGGGATCAAAAACTCTGCCGTTGTCTCCCTGCTACAAGCTAGAATGAAGATAGCGTACGAAGCCAAGGAGACAAGTCTTGAGTGTCCATCCTGGCCGGTTGACTCTTGGGTGGCGAAACTCATGGAGCTTGGAGGCAATCTTGTGTCGTATCCTGTTAAAGCTGGGGTTGGAGAGACTTCAAAGGCAGCTGAGGTGGTGGATGAGGCTGGAGAAAAGAAGGATGCTGGTGAGGATGCTGCTGTGTGAGGGCATTCACGTGGGCAATAATGGATACTATTGCTTAGGCCGGAGCCCACTTTTTTAAATTCGAATAGTCTGTAACTCCAAACAATTTACTTTTCCTGCATTTAGATACAACATAATGGCCAAAGCTGGAGGGATCCTGAGTTTCAGGACGAAACCCTTGGTCATCAACTTTAATATGCTTTTTGAACAATCAACAGTTGAAGGTGGAGGGATCCTGTGTTTTCAGGATGAAGCCTTCAACTGTTTATGTAAATATGCTTTTGAACAAGTAGTACTTTTGGTGGATGGGTCTCGTTTTGAGATGAAGCCAAGAGTACAACCTTTTGGTCTGTTAATAATAAATAACGAACCTTTTAGCCTTATTTATGTGGTTGTGTTTTTCTTTTATTTTTGAAAAAATATCTTCTGAATATCCTCATCAAATATCCTGGTCAGGATACCGATATTATTCTCAAAATTCTTGTTACTCTTATTCAAAAATGTTAGGCAAGAATTTAATAGTATCAAATGGTAAAAGCTTAACTTATTCAGATAAAGCTTTCGAACTTAGTAATATAAAACCATACCAGAAACACTTAGGCAATAGTTTCCAACTTCAACCTTTGAATGTTTTACAATGTCCCCAGCATGGATGTCCCCTGTCTGTGCATGACATACTTCAGTACTCCTTCACTCCAATCCTTGTAATATTTTATTCATAAAAGAATGTGTTTAGACACAGTCACATTTTGTTTGGAACTTGTCCATGAACTTTAGTTTTACTGGGGATAAACCCGTAGTATCCTGGGGATAAACCCTTAATATCTTGAGGATAAACCCTTAATATACTGGGGATAAACCCTTAATTTCATGTGCTACAGGCGGGAGTGTATAAACTCCAAGACTTAGAAAGGTGAAAACCTTCACCCTTTCGTGATAGAGGGTGATCAATCCTCATATACCTTAAGGATCCAAGATATAGCCAATAATAACGAAATTGTCAGCCACTATTACATGAACTGGTCCCGCTATCTTGAACTATTCTTGGATAACTTGCACTCCAGGCGGGGTGTTTAAACCCAATTCGAGTGAAAGGTGAATACCTTTAAACCTTTGAAGGGATGAGGATCCCTTAAACATGAGAGCGGGGGCCAATCCTCTAATCTTTCGATTCACATTGAGTATATATCTTAGAGTAACATCCTGAAGCGTATCCTACAAAACACCTTTAAACTAAGGTGTGTGTTAGCTTGGCTAACACCTCTCAGATGCTTAAGTCAGTATTGGGTTCAAAAGAATAAATAAAATCAAACATATTTAAAAGAGATAGAATTCATACCATCCTGAGTTAAAATTTTAAATTCTAAACTCACTGGAAATAGAGCTTAAGGTGTATAGCATTCCAAGATCTTGGTGACATATCCCCTTCCATATTCTTGAGTCGGTATGCTCCTTTCCAAGTTTCTGATTCAACTTCATATAGTCCTTCCCATTTTGGGGCAAGCTTTCCATTAGAAGGATTAGTAGTATTCTGAAAAGCCTTCCTTAACACCCAATCTCCAACTTGAAACCTTCTAGTCCTTAGATTTTTGTTATATGCTCTGGATATCCTCTGTTGATATGCTGCGATCCTTAGCTTTGCTACATCCCTTGACTCATAAATAGTATCCAATTCTTGACATAAAGTTTCAGGATTCGTCTCAGGATCCCGGAGGCTCGATCTTGTAGTAGGTATCACCATTTCTGTCGGAATCATTGCTTCTGCCCTAAACACCAAGGAAAATGGGTTTGCCCTATAGCACTCTTTACCGTTGTTCTGTCAGCCCATAAGACAAAGGGTAATTCTTCTGCCCATCTTCCCTTCTTAGCACCTAGTATTTTCTTCAAATTGTTGAAAATTATCTTGTTCAATGATTCTGCCTGTCCATTTGCTTGTGGATGTACCGGAGTTGATGTAATCATCTTGATCCCCCAACTTTTGCAAAAATCAGTAGTGCTCTTGCTGATGAACTAAGAGCCATTATCACAAATTATCTCAGCTGGTACCCCAAACCTAGTCAGGATATTCCTCTTTATGAAATATACTACTTCTTGATCTCTGACTTGAACAAAGGCCTCAGCTTCAACCCATTTGGAGAAATAATCTGTCATTGCCAGCATAAAAACTTTTCCTCCTGGAGCATTTGGAAATTTTCCCACTATATCCATACCCCATTTCATGAATGGCCAAGGGGAAACAATAGGATACAGTGGCTCAACAGGCTGATGTAGTATATTGTTGTGCCTCTGACATGCATCACATCTTCGAGCCTATTCTGCAGCATCTTTCCTCATAGTCGGCCAATAGTATCCTGTTCTTAGCACCTTCGAGAAGAATGATCTGCCCCAGTATGGTTGGCACAATCTCCTTCATGTATATCCTGAAGTACCTCCATGGTCTTAGGATCCTCCAAACACCTTAGGTATGGACCTGCAAGAGACTTCTTATACAAAATATCATTCATAATAGTGAAATGAGATACCTTCATCGTGAAAGCCTTAGGATTTTCATCCTTTGGGATGTATCCTTCTTTGAGATATTTCATGATCGGGGCTGTCCAGGATTTAGGATCCTCCTCAGGATACTCATCTTCAGGATCCGAGATACTTGCTACTTCTTTATCCTGATACTTGAGGAGTTCCACCGCAGGGTACAGGATATGTAGTATTGGTATTTGATGTCACAACCCCGGACCCCTACCCGGGAGCGGGCAGCCGCGAGCCTCAGAGTGGGTGGTATCGGTGTTTATTAATTTGGTAGCAAAATATATTAGGACCGTAGTTAGGAAATATTTTTATCCGAGTAAAACACCAAACTTTTATACGAATAATTTATGGGAATTAAATCCAAGTTCATTTGACAATATATTGATAGGGATAAACCCTAATTATAGAAAACAAAATGTCTTGTTTATTTTAGGTAACTTTTATAGCAACTATTCCAAGCCTTCAGTGCTCTCTAGCTGGCTTCTATTGGGCTTTCATATTATGTTACCTGAAACACGTTTTAAAAATATTTTGTCAGCAAGAAAAGCAAGAAATACTGGTGAGTGCATCCCAATTTAATAAAAATAGTGTTAACATTTTAACAGAATTTTGGGTAACCCGCAATTACATTTACTTGATCTAATCAATTACCCAATTGGTATTGTCAACCCGACTTGTGGGTCATATTACTCATTTCATTGGCTAACTCTTTGTCCAATGGTAACGTCTCACAAATTTTGTATACAAAACCCCAACATACCGACAGTAATTGTAGACTTACAAATACTTAATTACTGTTAAATATAATTTAAAAAAATTGAGGTTTTTATAAAAACAGTTTACAAAAAGCAAGTGAACTCATATTACACGTTTAGATAATACTAAGGCTTCCTGAGAATCTCCTGGTTATTATCTATTAAATCAAATAATGCACACGTGTTAGTAAAATAACCCAATTCAATTTAACCGTACAACTCGAGACAGAATTCCAATGACTGAGTCGGGCGGAGCCGACATGCATTACGAAAATTCTAAATCAATCGGGTGTACACACGAGACATAATTCCAATGACTGAGTCGGGCAGAGCCGACATGCATTACGGAATCCTAAATCAATCATGTAGGGTAATAGCAGGGTTATAGTACTTACAACGAGGCAAAGCTTCGCTATATAGTGGGTACTAAGCTTGGGCAGAATTTCTATTATTTAGAAAGTTGAGAGAGAATTCGAGAATGAGCGACTGAACAAATGAGCCCTGGCCCTGTTTTGGTAAAAAATTACCTAAGCAATTTAGTGATCAAATTGGTTTTGTGAGGTAGTGTGCTAAGAATGTGTATTGAAAATATCTTGATTTGGTCGTTTGCAAAAACAGTTTTCAGGATATAGCTTAGGATATCGAGCTATATCTATAGTCAAACAATGAGCAAAAAGGTAAAGGGTGACACGAGATGTACGAGGAAAGCCCTTGATCAATCTAGATCGCCGGCACAAAACCTCAGGAGTTGACAATCACAGCTGCCTTGTTCTTCTTATTACTTCAAATGTCAGGATACAGTGCAGGATAATTACCAGATGATTGCTAAGTGTTACAATGCTTTTTAGAAAGTGTGTGAATTGCGAGAGAAAGTATGAAAGTATATGAGCAGTGAATGTGATGTCCTCTGTGATCTAGTTTATCCGTCTATTTATAGTTACAAAAAGAAAACAAAATCTCCTAAAATGGGGGGATGCCAGCGAATATTCCCACGTGAACGTTGAAGACCAAGTAATGCGGCTTCAACGTTCTTCTTCGAACAACTTGGGCAGAGTCTTCAGGGGAAGAGGTCTTCGTGAACGTTGTGAACTTGTACCCGTATTCCTGCAAACAATCCGTTAGTAATCCTCAGGATACAGTATCAGGATGTTACCAATATCCTGATTCAGCATCTTGGTTGTAAACATTTACTATGTAATCAAGATAAAATTCAAGATACTATCCAGGATATGGGATCAGAATTTCACCCATAACAATTGTCCCCAAAAATGTTACAGTTAAGGATCCTGGACCTAACGGTTACATTTTTCACGATAACCAAGGTAATTTAGAGATAGGACTTGATGTGACCGCTTGTAACTGCCCAGTCTGAATTTACTTATTGCTTCCCTTTATCTTCTCAACCAGATCTCCATTTAATCTCCACCGAGAAGAAAAAAGGTAAAATCCTCTCTCTCATCTTCGTCTCTTTTCTTTTCTCAATCTCTGGCAAAAATGACGAGGCAAACTAGGTCAAGCTCCGGTGATTCTGCTCCCACATTTATTCACCAAAATATCCTCCAAGATATGGAGATGGAGATATGTTCTTTTGACAGTGCTTACTTGTCAGCTCTTAAAACCTCCGGCATCTTCCCAGAAGGGATGGTGTTCCGGCCGTTTGATCGGGAAATCCGATTAGACATGGTCTCTAATGAATGGTTGTGTTTCAATGCTTTTCCATTCACCTTAGGGCTTCGATTTCCTTTCCCTGATTTTTTCACTGAGTTTTTCCACATTACAAAAATCAGTTTCAGTCAAACAATGCCAATGCTTTGGCGGGTGTTGCTTGTTCTTGATCGAATCAAGAACGCCCACATTCCTGATCTTTCCGTTCCTGATCTTCCTTTAGCATACTGGCTTAGATGCCATGGTTCTTGCCAATTCTTGTTTCACTCTACCTCTTGTGATCCACTGATGCTCCGTGCCACCAAGAATGAGGAGGAATGGAAATCCAAATTTTTCTTTGTGAAAAGAGATTCTATCCCTGGTGGAGCGGAATATCCAGTGAAGTGGTTGAGAAAGGGTAGGATTTAGGGTTTTAGGATGATCCTGTCTTATATCTTATCCCATTTCCTGCACTGATCTTTATCTTTGTTGTATGCAGCTGACTTCAGGAAACTAGCGCCTCCTCTTGCTGACTCAGAGAAAAGAATCAACACCATCAGACTTCTTCCAGTTGAAAGAAGTTTTAAACCATACCTAGCATCTTCAAGCCAACATTCCAGCTCAAATATGTCTAGTAAGAATCCTGCTTAATATCCTGCATACATGTTTTTAACTGATATTGTTATAAAATGGGTTTTAAACTTACTCCCTGTATACAGATGCCAGGAAAGTTCCAATCCTCCTGGACCTTGATGAGCTTGACAGCTACCCCACTCCTGTCAATGTCAAGAAGGAAACCCCTCCTACCACCAGCTCCAAACTGGTCCCAGTTCCTAAGCCTAACCCAAGAGCTCCTGCTTCCATGTCCAAGAAGGGAAAGGGTTCCGAGACCAGCACTCCAGGTGCTGAAGGATTCTCTTATGAAGAGCTCAGCTTTACTGAGACCTTGGAGCCCATGACCTCTTTCCTCAACAAGGTAATATCCTGACGCTATATCATGCGCTTACATCTTGACTGAATATCCTGGTTAGCAAACTTTAACCCATACCTGTATTTTGACTTGCAGGGTCTTCAGCATCTTCTTCATCTCTACACTGATGCCTGCGGAACAGCTATGCTTCAAGAAGCCAGGATCAAGCAACTTGAGACCACCGTTGCTGATCAGGGCACGATTGCTGAAGCCAAGACCTGACACTATGAGGATAAGCTAAAGAAGGTCACCCAGGATGCTGAAGTGAAGGTGGCAGCCGCCCATGTTGAGCAAGAACAGGCCATGATCTCTGTTATGGGCCATTTTCTGAGCGTATATATCCTGACTAATATCTTGCTTTTGACTGTTTGCTTGTGATCAGGATACTGGATCGGGATATTGGTAACATCCTGGGCGATATCCTAGTGTTAACTAAATAATTCACGTGCAGGTTAGAAGCTGTAGGTCACTAACGGTCAGATGGACTTCTTCTCCAAGAGACTCGGGCAAATCAGTTATTTGAGAGACGTTGGACCCGAAAGACCAGGTCTACAACGTTCAAGTGGGGAATATCCACCAGATCCCGATTTAATAGGATAGTTTGTTACATTTCTTTTACTATAAATAGATGGGGCAGATCAGATTAAGGCACGCAACTTTACACACACACTCTTTCGCACACTTTAGCTCTTTAGCTTCTAGCAAACACTGCACACAAACACTTGTACTCGAATTACATTGTAACACCTAGTTGATCCGCATTACATCCTGCACTGTATCCTAACATTTGAACTAATAGAAGAATAAGGTAGCTGCGATTGTCGGCTCCCGAGGTTTTGTGCCGGCGATCTAGATTGATCAAGGGCTTTCCTCGTACATCACGTGTCAACCTTTACTTTTTTGCTCATTGTTTGAATCACAGATATAGCTCTATATCCTGAGCCGTATCCTGAAACTGTTTTTGCAATTAATTTGATTAACATTTTTTCGACACTCATTTCTCGCACACTACCTCACTTAACTAATTTGATAACTTAATTGCTTCGGTAATTTTTGACCAAAACAATTTGGCGCCCACCGTGGGGCAAGTGGTGCTATTTTTGCTAAAAACTTTAGTAAAATCATTACTCGGTTTTTTATTGTCAAAACTTTTTGCTACGTTGTTTTTAATGGCATCGAGATCAAACATGAGCTCTTCCACCATGTCTGCTACAACCTCTGCAACAATTGGTTCGGTGCTTCCACCTCCCCCTCCACGAATGCAAACTTCTTCACACGGAACTGAAAGTCATGTGGCTCGGGATGTTATCCCCGCTCCCAGTACCCAGGGATCTGGTCCTGTTTTGGCTTCTAATGATGAAATTCTGAATTTGTTTGGTAGTGTATAGGAACAGATGAGGCAGCAGCAGGAAACTAGTCGGATGCTGATGAGAGAGATACAACTCTTGAAATCCGACCCAAGTAGAGCTGCTGAAGAAACTGTCACTCCTTTGCAACGTAGAGCTTTGAACTTCAGTTCTGCAATTTATACTGAAGATAACCGGGGGAATATCGTGCCAAGCCATTCTCAGAATCATACTCCTGAGATACCCTCCTCGGTCAGGATGTCAACTGTGAGGAGCTCAGGATATGCTTCAGGATATAACAAGAATCCTCAGACCGGTAACATGTCAAATAATAATACTCTTGCTACTAACAATAATGGGTCTTTGCAGGATGCATGTATGACGTCAGCATTTACTAGGGAGCTTTAGAAATTGAAGGACATGATATCTAGTGTACCTGGAGTGGTCCAGCCAATTCCGGAAGTATCCCAAGACAACCACAGGATATCCCGCTTTTTGCATATCCAATCTGTGATGCTGAAATCCCAAAGAGATTTCAAACCCCCAACATGAAGCTGTATGATGGGACTACGGATCCTGAAGAGCATATTGCCCAGTATAGGGAAAGAATGGAGATTAACACTATCCCTCCGGAGCTCACGGAAGCATGCTTGTGCAAGGGTTTCGGATCTACACTGACAGGATCAGCCTTAAAATGGCTGTTAAATGTTCCTCCTCACTCAATTACTTCATTTGCTCATTTCGTTAATTTATTTTAATAGTCAGTTTTCTGGCAGCCAGAGTTTTGAGAAACTAACTAGTGATCTTTACAGGATAACTCAAGGACCTCAGGAATCCTTGAGGGATTACGTGAACAAGTTTAGTCGGGAATCCTTGGATATCCCACATCTTGATGTTGTGACAACTGTGCAGGCTTTTAAGATGGAATTACAAAAAGATTCTCAGTTCTATCAGGATCTTGTAATGAATCCCTACAGGAATCTCGACGATGCTCGTAACAGGGCCTTGAGATATATTCGCTTGGAAGATGACAAAAAGATGCAAGAGAGAATGAATTCTACCTCAACCTATGAATCAACCAACAGGAAATCAGAATCCTCGTATAAACCATATCGCTCTAAGCCATATGGCAGAAATGACAACAAGAAAGTGAATGCTGTTGAAGACGAGGATCCTGAGGAATATCCTGAATCATCTGAATACTACTTTTCTGTTGACATACCTGAGTTAATGTATGTTATGCAGGGTTTAGGAGATAAAGCCAGGTGGCCTCGAAAGAATCAACAAAAAGCTGATTGGAAGGATAAATCCAAATGGTGTGCGTTCCATGAAGATTTCGGACATGTGACCGAGGATTGCATTGCTCTAAGGAAAGAAATAAGCTACCTATTGAGCAAGGGGTATCTGAAGGATTTGATGGGAAGAAAGAAGAATAAAGGGAAGGATCCTGAACGAGCAGCATCACCCCCAGCAGATGCCAAAATAATTAACTTTATTTCAGGAGGATCCGACATTTGTGGGACTTCGTATTCTGCGGCAAAGAGACATGCAAAGTGTTTTGGTCAAAAATCACACAAGGATAATGAAACCAAACTTTATGTAAACGGGGAATGATGCTTGGTGTGATGAACAAAGTGAAGGATCACTTAAATGTAAAATGCACAAGTGACACAAGGATTTTTACGAGGAAAAAGCCTTTGATCAATGATCTCCGGCATAAAAAACCTCGGGTGATGGAAACTACCGATCACCAAACTTCAATATAACAAATGATGGTTACAACTTTGGATGGTAACGAGCTAGGTATAAGGATCACTATAGTATCGTGTGCTAAAGCGTGTGAGAAATGTGTTGTGTCTTCCGAATGTTCAAGAGTGCCTTTTATACAAGTGTATGTGGTTCTATTTTAGGCAAATCACCTAACTACTAGCTCGTTACCCCTTTAGAAATAGAAGTAAATTTAGCCTAAATAATCGCCCTTGAATTGTGCTGAGTTTCCATATTCTTCATAACGTCCATCTTTGATTATGCGTGTGCAAAATTAGCGTGATAGATTCCTTGTTTACGTTGCTAAGACCAAGTCCAACTCGTAATTCCTGCAAAACAACATTTAATCCAAAGAGAACAATCGTTAGTGTGAGGATCCTTAGGATGATCCGTGATCCTGATCCTGGAACTCTTCTGAGGATCACTATCTGCCAAAGAAATAAGGATCACTGGTTAGGATCACATGTAAGGATTATATGTCATAAAAATCCAGCCCTAACAATTGCCCCCAAAATATAAGGAGTATTTATCTGATATAAACGAGTTATATTTTGTCGGTCTTATCTCTAACTGACTTAACGGATATATAGCCGTTACAATGGAACTATCCGTTGCGATCTGACGTCATGGAAGTGACAACCCTGCACAAATCATCATTATAAATAGAATTAGGGATAGGATCGTTTGCATTTAAATTCGAGAACTCTTCCCTTTATAACCGCGATCAGAGAATTGAATAGGTATTCCCCTTCTCCTTCTATCTTTCTTGCTCTGTTTTTCTTTTTCTTTCTTATCGTCTTGAAAAGATGTTGCTCCGGAACTCTCCGCACAAGGATCCTAAGAAGAACAGTCCCTTGAAGGGCCAAGGGATCATCAAGGATTCTCCCACTGAGAGGTGCTATTTTACCGATCCTCAGATCGACAGAATTCGTCAATGCTTTCCGGCGAATACTCTCTTCAAGACTTTTACCCCCACTGCATTGAGTGATTTTATTTCTGATACTTAGGTAGCTTTTCCGGTTACCCCGTTCTTGATAGGATATTCGTATCCTCTCCCACAGTTCACTCAATCCTTTTTCTCTCTTACCGGCATCTGCTATATCCAGGCTATGCCCATGATCTGGAGGGTGTTATACACCCTTGAGAGGATCATTGAACAAGAGGGGATTGACCTTGGTATGGCGGAGTTGGCTGAGATGTATGACCTTACTACTTTCGGATCCCATCGCTATTTGTTTAAGCGAAAAGCTGGGGAGGATCACCCTGTCTTCAAAGTTACCAAGAACGATACAAACTGGAAGCGACGGTTCTTTTTTGTTAGGAGAGATACCATCCCTGATGGGAAGGATCTGCCCAAAGAGTGGGCTACTCATGGTAGGATAGAGGATCCTGGAAGGATCACCATAAAACCTGTTCCTTAGGATGAGGATTACTGATATTCTGTTATTTTTTGTGCAGCTATCTCCATCTCTCATCTGAAGTTGACACCTGCTGCCAAAGAGAGACTTTTGGCCTTCAAGAAGCTTGATCCGGAGACAAGAACTTTCCAGGTTGCTACCCAGGATTCCCAAGAAGTATCCTCTGCCTCTGTCACAATGTCAAGTAAGTATCCTCACTTAGAAAGTAATTCTATGCAGGATTTTCAAGTTTAATTAGAATACTTATCTTATTTTGGTTGTGTAGGTGCTGGAAAATCCTCTAAGTCTGCTTCAAAGTTTGGAATTGATGATCTTACAAACGTCAAATCCTCAAGGAAGAAGGCTGCTGCTGCTAGCCCAACTCCCTCAGCCCCAAAAGCACCTGTCAGGGGTAAAGGAAAGAAGAGAAAGGCCTCTGAGGATTTACAAGGTCTGCCCCTGCTTCGCCAACAGTTCCTGGACTACTTCAATGAGGTAAGGATCACTGCCCCTGTTTGTTATCCTGACAGTTTTGAGGATCACTTGTTTCTGAGGTTATGCCTTGTTTTCCTTGCAGAAATTTGCCGAGATAGAGACTTATGTTGGCCACGTCAAGGATCAATACCGCCAAATCGCTGACCTCCAACAAATGGGTGTGCTGAAGGATCTCAAGATTGCTGATCTTGAGAAGGAGCTCCGGGCTACCAAGGATGATGCTGCCAAAATGCTGATCAATTTTGATTATGAGAAGCATGATATCACCCAGGAAGCCAAGGTCTCTGCTGCAATAACCATGTATAAGATCCAGTTGCAGATGGCTGCGGAAGCTCAGGATCCTGCCTTCGACAAAAGCACATGGGACGTGGAGGGCTGGAAGGCGAGGCTGGCAGAGTTGGAGGATGATGAGGAGGCTGAGGAGGTCCCGATGCTAGAGGGTGGTGATGTTGGCAAGGATCAAGGTGGAGAGGCAAGTGGAGCTGGTGGTGATGGTGCAGCGAAGGCTTGAGCTGCAGGATTGGGCGATGAAGGAAACTTCTAGACATAGCCGGAGCCCAATTTTTTTGTGTTTGTTGATGTTTTTAAACAATTATGGTCTGTAACTTCGAATAGTAGGTTTAGGGTTGAGGATC
Organism: Helianthus annuus; assembly: GCF_002127325.2. NCBI lineage: Eukaryota > Viridiplantae > Streptophyta > Magnoliopsida > Asterales > Asteraceae > Helianthus > Helianthus annuus. The sequence goes on from NC_035445.2 coordinate 127,186,640, forward strand.
CAGGATCCTTTAGACAATAGGTAGGATTACACATGGTGGAGGGATCCTCTGTTTGGGGGATGAAGCCATTGTGATCCTGCCGCCTTTTATTTACCTGCATGCTATCACCGCACAAACAATGGACACCCTTTGCCAACCCATGTGGACGGGCCACGTTTTGCTGGTAGAAACGTGGGTTGGCAATTTTGACAACTTATGAAGGGTTTTAAACCTTTGTTAATAAAATAACTCTAATCTTTTTGGCTTATCTCGTATTGTTATCCTTTTAATTTCCAATTGTTTTGATACATATTTGTTTGAGTAAGAAAAGTTAAGCAAATTATGTTTAAGAAATTTAGGATATGATCCTGGATCAAATATCCTATAATCGAAAATTTTCAAAGTAGTTTATTTTAAGGATCATAGGTTCAGTTGTCAAAGTCTATGGATTGTTCAAACAAATAATGTATGAAATCGAAAATAATTAAGGATCATACCTGAGGATCCAAGTTAGGATCCTAACCTCTAATCAGGATAACCATAAATGAAACTTTAATGGATAATAAGGATCAAGGATCCTTAATTGTTTAACTTTGAAAACCTGAAAAATGGAATATAACTTGGGACTAAGCCAATATAAAAGATAAGTTAGTAATTGGGGACAAGCCCAAAGGATAATTGGGGACAAGCCCAAAGGATCACAGGGGACAAGCCTGAAGGATAACTGGGGACAAGCCCAAGGATCGTATGTAAACTGGAGTATGGCCCTCACTGGCGACTATCCAAACTTAGTGACATGAAAATGCCAAAACCTTAGCTAACGTGAAAACGTTAGAAACCTTAGGAACGGATGTATGGTACGTCTACCATTATACGTAGGATCCTAGGTATAGCTAGTACGATGAGGTTATCAGTCCCTAAAGCGGGTACTGGTCCCAAAGACGTGAACTATACCAGGATCATCGTGCGCTACAGGCGAAAACTGGGGACAAGCCCAAGGATAACTGGGGTCGAACCCAAGGATCTGAGAAGCTTTTGAAGATTTTCAATGATATGCTGAGGATACCTGGACTATCAGAACTCAAATTCTCGTGAGAGGAGGATGAAGGATACATGATCCTTATCCTTAGGTAAAAATAAGAAAATGGAATAGTTTAGGATTAGGACATTACCAGGGTAAGGATCATTGACATCACTGGGATCCTTCGAGGATGCTTTCAATGTAAGGATCATATGTGCTAGGAGGATCCTGCTCACATGAAATATTTCTTTAGGTGAACAGCATTCCAGGCTCTTGGTAACAAATTTCCTTCCATGGTTAGCAATCTATATGCCCCCTTTCCTTCTTCAGCTTCAATCAAGTAAGGGCCTTCCCACTTTGGTGCTAATTTCCCATCAGCAGGATTGATGGTATTTTGGAATGCTTTTCTCAATACCATATCCCCCACTTGGAATTTCCTTATTCTGACATTTTTGTTGTAAGCACCAGCCATTCTTTGTTGGTAGCTCGCCATCCTTATCCTAGCCAGATCCCTGATTTCCTCAATAGTATCCAAGTCCTGAGCCAAGTTTGCAGCATTTCCTTCAGGATCACGAGTACTTGTTCTAGCAGTTGGAACCACCATTTCTGTTGGGATCACTGCTTCTGCCCCAAACACTAAAGAGAAGGGTGTTTGACCAGTAGCATTCTTGGGAGTTGTCCTATCAGCCCAAAGCACATAAGGCAATTCCTCTGCCCATTTCCCCTTCTTGGATCCCAGTTTCTTCTTCAGATTGTTGATGATGATCTTGTTGGATGATTCTTCTTGGCCATTGGCTTGTGGGTGGACTGGTGTTGATGTTATCATCTTAATCCCCCAACTGTCACAAAAGTTAGTAGTCCTGCTCCCAATAAATTGGGAACCATTATCACATACAATTTCAGAAGGAATGCCAAATCTAGTTATAATGTTTCTCTTAATAAAGGATATAACTTCCTTTTCTCTGACTTGGGCAAAGGCTTCAGCCTCTATCCACTTGGAGAAGTAGTCAGTCATGGCAAGCATGAATACTTTTCCACCAGGTGCCTTAGGGAGCTTGCCAACTATATCCATTCCCCATCTCATAAATGGCCAAGAGGATGGAATAGGATGTAGAAATTCAGCCGGCTGATGAAGGATATTGCTGTGTCTTTGACAAGGATCACACTTCTTAGCATACTCCACAGCATCCCTTTTCATAGTTGGCCAGTAGTATCCTGTCCTTAGGATCCTTGAGAACAATGCCCTGCCCCCAGTGTGGTTTCCACAATCTCCTTCATGGAAGTCTTTTAACAGTTCTTGAACTTCAGGATCCTCGATACATCTTAAATATGGTCCTGCAAGAGATCGCTTATATAACACATTATTCAAGATTGTGAATTGAGATACCTTAATCCTGAAAGCCCTAGGATTTTCTCCCATAGGAATTTCCCCGTGTCGTAAGTATCTCATGATTGGTGAGATCCATGATCCTGAATAAGGTTGAGTATCCTCACTAGGGATCATTGCAGTATCCTCTTCTATTTCCATGGCCACCTGAGTTTCAATAGCGGGATCCAGGATATGGATGATGGGGATACTTATATCCTCTGGGATCTTCAAAGATGATCCTAGATTGGCCAATGCATCAGCTTCTGTATTTTCCTCCCTTGGTACCTGTGTCAAACTGAAGGAAACAAAGGAGAGTGCCAATTCTTTGACTATCTCTAAATATTTGGTTAGTTTTTCACCTTTAACAGCATAGGATCCATTAAAGTGATTAGTGATTAATAATGAATCCACGTATACCTCAAGATACCTGATCCCCATATGTTTAGCAATTTGCAGACCAGCAATTAAGGCTTCATATTCAGCCTCATTATTAGTGGCTTGGAATTCACAAGCTATGGAATGGGGTATTATGTCCCCCTGTGGCGATTTTAGTAGTATACCAAGGCCCGTGCCTTTGATATTTGAGGATCCGTCAGTGTGTAGTATCCAAGGATCCTTAGTTTCATCCAGCTGCTGGACTTCCAGTTCGGCTTCCTTTTGTAAATCACTACTGAAATCAGCCACAAAGTCTGCTAATGCTTGGGATTTGATGACTGTTCTGGGCTCATATCTTATATCATGGGCACTAAGCTTTACTGCCCACTTAGCCATTCTTCCGGACATCTCTGGTTTCCTGAGGACATACTTAATTGGGAAATTAGTTCTAACAACAATAACATGGGTTTCAAAATAATGTCTTAGTTTAGTAGATGCCATAATCAGTGCAAGAATAAGTTTTTCAAGGTGTGAATACCTTGATTCAGCATCAAGTAAACTCTTACTTACATAATAGACAGGATATTGTGTACCTTCATGATCCTTAACAAGGACTGCACTTACTGCTTTTGAGGATACCGCAAGGTATAAGGATAACACATCTCCTTTTTCTGGTTTCATCAATGCTGGGGCTGAGGACATGTATTCTTTTAGGGCTTGTAAAGCATTCTCATGTTTTTCAGTCCATTCGAATTTCTTGTTCTTTCTTAGGATATCATAGAATTCCTTACACCTTTCTGAGGATTTGGATATGAATCTGTTTAGAGCTGCTATCCTGCCTGTTAGCCTTTGCACATCCTTAGCGTTGGCAGGGGATTTGATATTCACCAATGCTTTGATTTGTTCCGGGCTTGCTTCAATGCCCCTCTGGGTCACCATATATCCTAAGAATTTTCCTGCTTTAACACCAAAGTGACATTTTGAAGGATTAAGCTTCATATTATAGTTATCAAGGATATCGAATGCTTCCTCCAAGTCCCTTAGGTGATCCTCAGCTTTTTTGGATTTCACCACCATATCGTCTATGTACACTTCCATAGTTTGTCCAATTTGATCTTTGAACATCATATTTACCAGCCTTTGATATGTTGCACCTGCATTTCTTAATCCAAAAGGCATAGCAATATAACAATATAAACCGGTTGGGGTCATAAAAGCCGTATCCTCTTGGTCAGATGGTTCCATCTGAATTTGTTGGAATCCAGACGATGCATCCATAAAGGTTAACAGTTCATGACCCGCCGTTGCATCCACCATGGAGTCAATGTGGGGTAATGGGAAAGGATCCTTGGGACATGCCTTGTTCAAATCAGTGAAATCGACACATACCCTCCACTTTCCATTTTTCTTTTGAACAACAACCACATTGGCCAGCCATTTTGGATATTTCACCTCTCTAATCATACCTGCTCGAAGTAATCTTTCTACTTCTTCCTGGATAATGGCATTTCTTTCCGGTGCAAACTTCCTCCTTTTTTGATGGATTGGTTTGATTGACCTGTCAATGCCGAGTCTATGAGTGATAATATCCTTAGATATACCTGCCATATCCTCATGTTTCCATGCAAAGGTAGATTTTCTTCTTTTGAGGAAGGATACTATGTCTTCTTTCATCTTGCCAAGGATCCCTGATCCGATATAGATTTTTGATTCAGGATCATTAGGATCCAAAAGGATTTCGTCCACATCTTGCTCTCTTGCCTCCAAGACATTCCTTGGAGGGTACTGTAATTGCTATTGCTCCCTTGGCTTCGAGGCTGGTTTCATTGACGAGGTGTAACAATCCTTAGCCTCCTGCTGATCACTGTCGATCTTGATTATTCCCCATGGGCTAGGGAGCTTCACACATTGATGGTAGGTGGATGGGACTGCCTTCATATCATGTATCCAGGGCCTGCCAAGGATAACATTACAACAAGACAAACAGTCAGTAACACAAAATTTTTGATAATTATGTAATCCTTCCACATAAATTGGGAGTTTGATGTCCCCCAGGGTTTTCTTAGTTTCGCCACTAAATCCTACAAGCACGGAGGATCTTGGTGTGATATCTGATTCAGGGATACCCATTTTCTTCAGAACATCAAGCTGGATAATGTTTACTGAGCTTCCTCCGTCAATAAGGATCCTGCGGACAAAATGGTTAGAAATAAAGAGAGTAATAACTAAACTATTGTTTTGGTCAAAAATCACACAAGGATAATGCAACCAAACTTTATGTAAATGGGGTACGATGCTTGGTTTGTAGAAAAAGTAAAGGATCACTTCAATGTGAAATATGCAAAGACACAATGATTTATACGAGGAAAAAGCCCTTGATCAATGTATGATCTCCGGCATAAAAAACCTCGGGTGATGGCAACTACCGATCACCAAACTTCAATATAAGAAAAATAGTTACAACTTTGGATGATAATGAGCTGAGTACAAGGATCACTATAGTTTCGAGTGTCTAAGCGTGTGAGAGTTGTGTTGTGTCTTCTTCCGAATGAGGAAGAGTGTTATATATACAAGTGTAGGTGACCTATTTTAGGTAAAAAGACTAATAATCAGCTCATTACCCCGTTAGAAATAAAAGTAAATCTAGCCTAAATTATCGCCCTTAAATCATGCCAAGTTTCCATATCCTTCACAACGTCCATCTCCGATTAAGCACATGCCATAGTTG